>NC_057721.1:51886548-51905073 GCF_004010195.1 Chiloscyllium plagiosum
GCTATTGTTTCTCTGGCTAAGGTTTTGTCAATCGAGGTGAACAGTGCCGTCACGTCGAATGATATCATGGTTTCTTCTTTGTCTATGTGTATATTTCTGATGATGTCCAAGAATTCCTGTGTTGATTGTATAGAGTGTTTGGATCCGCTGACTAGGTGTTTCAGTTTCTGTTGTAGTTCTTTGGCCAGTTTGTATGATGGTGTCCCTGGCAGTGATACTATGGGTCTGAGTGGGATGTCTGGTACGAATGTAGTGTACAAAATACCATGCAAGGATTGCACAAAACACTATATAGGACAAACAGGAAGACAGCTAACAATCCGCATACATGAACATCAACTAGCCACGAAACGACACGACCAGCTATCCTTAGTAGCCACACACGCAGACAACAAGCAACATGAATTCGACTGGGACAACACTACTATCATAGGGCAAGCCAGACAGAGAACAGCCAGGGAATTCCTAGAGGCATGGCATTCATCCACAAACTCCATCAACAAACACATCGACCTGGACCCAATATACCAACCACTACAGCGGACAGCTGAAACTGACAACCGGAAGCGGCAGGGGCAGACCACTATAAACACCGGAGGAAACATCAAAAAAGCGCTTCGCAGGAGGCTCGCAGAAGCACTGATGATGTCGCCTAGCCAGGGGACGAAACGTTTGCAACAAAAACTTCCAGCTCGGCGAACAGAACCACAACAACGAGCACCCGAGCTACAAATCTTCTCACAAACTTTGAATCATGAAGAATGCACTGTAAAGTCCACTGGAAGTTATTTGTAAGGGATGAAAGTTTGTTCATTGTTGCAATAATGGATGTGCAACCCAGCCTTCTGAAAATTGATCTTAATTTTGTTCTCACTCGCTTTAAGAAATATGCATGTAAAAGAAAGGGATCTTGTTACCAACTATCATGTTTAAATCATTTTTTCTGTAGAATTTCCCTACAAATTAAATTGAAGATATCTCTCCATTCTTTCATCTGTCTGAACATATGGTTTCATTTTCATTGTATCTAGTTTAATTTTTTTTTGGTTTCGCTTCCTGTCCAATTATTATATTTTACATTATAATAGCATCTGGCAGTAGATGTTGTTTGGCCTGTTTGTCTGGTATTGTGATCCAATATTACATGAGCTAAAATTGTAAGAAAATCATGTTTAAAGAATCTGCCAAGGCACTAGCTGTAAATTTAATATGTAACGCTATACAAAGCACTACATTCTCTCCAATGGAAGTCAGATTGGAGGTCTCCTTTTATTTTCGACCCAACATCTGTCAATGCTGCTTCATTTTTCTCTTTCCTCTATATATACTTTGGGGACTTAATATTCAGTTTGGAGGTTGCTCAGGAGAGAATTAAGTAGTTTTGCTTCCCAGTTCATTTATCTCTTACTACGAATGTGATTCCTCATTAAAAATAGATTTAGACAGGAAGTGAACAATCAGAGACAAGTCCAAGATGGAGATTCAGATACTGTGAGTTGGTGACTGGTCTCGAAGGCCTTGCACCTTTTATGAATTGCCAGGAGGATTGGGAGACCTACAGTTCCTTGACCCTTTCTCAATGTAATGCTTTGCCCAATCAGAAATTATTTGACAACTAATCAGCACCCTTCTCAGTTGTAATATAAACTGTTATGATTGTTTAAAGTTTGGCATCCTTACATTTGTCCTAATTAGCACAAGGTGAAAACAAGAGATGGCGACATTTAACACATGCTTCTCTACTGAGCAAAATTCAGATATATTTGTCATATAATTCAAACCTAATTTAGAATTATATAAATATCATAAGATGGAGGTAAGTAATGATGAAGACTTGGAAACCAAATATTAGCAAAAATAATTCTAACAATTATATTCATTTCATACAAACAAGCAAAAAAATCCATTCAGGCAGAAGTGGGTACTGCAGATGTTAGGGATTAGAGGAGTGATGAAGGGCTTTTGCCCGAAACGTTGATTTTCCTGCTCCTCAGATGCTGCCTGACCTGCTGTGTTTTTCCAATCTTGAAAAAAACCCATTCAGTCTGGTTCCTTGCAAAGATCCAAGAAATTACACCTCTTCCATTTCCTCTTCTTCAAATCACCCAACAACACTAGGTACAGTGACAACTTAAAGACCTGAAAGGCAAGAATGTTTACTTTGGCCTTCCATCCTTTTTAGGAGGGAATTGGGTTCAAATGTAGCACAGACATAAGAAGAAGGACTTTCTCAATCTCTCACTTGTGATGCTCATATTCAAAATGAATTTAGTAAATTCAGAATAAGTTAGTAATCTCAACACAGTTCCAGGAGTGTCCAACTCTGTGGCTAACAACTGTCTGTACTATGATCCAGAATACTAAAAGAAGCAATAAGAAATTGCATTTTTTTTAACATGGAGCATGCATATTACAAAACACAGGTGAGTTAATTGAATCAAATATTATAATATAATTTGATCTGTAACCATAAAATATTGATAGCTTACCTATTCTTAGAATGTAGGTGAATACTTTCATTGCATCTTTGGTGCTGATTTCACAGGTATATTCTCCCTCATTATGTGGAGTTACATTTTGCAGTTCAAGGGATGAAAGTTTCTGAATGTTTGACATTCCAGATTGGGTCGTCAAACAATTTGTATGTACATTGCCATATTGCTGCGTTGACTCACAAATCTTTAACGAAGGAGATGTTTCTGTTTTTCTAAATCTCCATTTAATTATGACATTTTGATCATCATTGATGAAATCATCACAAGTAATTACAATGGTTTCACTTTCGGTTCTGTTCAATCTGCCTTAAAAAACAAATATAATGTCGTTTTACATCTTACCATTTTGTATACTCCGAAAATTGAAGAATTTGTTATGTAATGGTTATGAATAATTGTGCCATAACATTAGGGCAGCACTTTCCTGCACATAGCAGATGCAATTACAGTGATGCAAGAGTTGCAGTCTTGTATCTGCATACTGTAAAAAAAAACTCAAACAAGTGGTATAGCAAACAATTTACAAGTTAGAAGGGAAAAGGTAACAAGGAAATAGCACAGTTCCAGCAACAGTAATTGGTTCCCTTAGTGATAAAGCCGGGAGCCTTCCATTAAAGGCTGCAACTCTTTCATCTCTGTGGTTCCAACAGAGAGTGGGCCAAGTTATATGGGCAACAGTTCCTAACATCTTTTTTTAAATGTATTCTTTCATGGGATCTGGGCAGCACTAACAAGGTCAGCATTTGTTGCCTATTCTTAATTGCACTTGAACTGAGTGACTTGCTGTGTCATTTCAAAGTCAACCACATTGCTGTGCATCTGGAGTCAGTTAGGTAAGACCAGATAAGGATGCCAGATTTTCTTCCCTATTGGGAACCATTTGATTATAGCAACAGCAAGTGATTATAGTTTCATTGTCTACATTCCTAAGAACTGGCTTTCAATTCCAGATTGATTGATTAAATTTAAATTCCACCAACTACTATGGTGATATTTGAACCTGTGTCCCAGAACATTTACCTGGCCTCAGGATTATTAGGATCAATCACATCGTCACTGCACCACTGTCGCCTCAAGGTCACACCTTGTTGTAAAACATTCAGGAAACAAAGAAAGGAGGGATAAATTCTAAATGTGGCAAAATGGCTGATCTTACCAATGCAAAATACACTACGTCTGACTCAAACAAAGATGATATGTTTGGCTTTTGACAATTTAGATGTTGTGTTGTTCGTTATGTATTGATATTGGAGCATGCTCAAATCACGTTAGGAAGTAAATTTACTGCTATGGGCCTTAAAGACTTCCAGGAACTTAAAGATACGCTAATCCTTTGAAAATGCATTAAAATGTTTGATAGCAATGTAGGGAATATGAGAGTCCTCTGTATCAATGTTCATAGTATTACGTCTTGCTGTAGGATGTGAATCCATTGGAGAATTGGAGGACATACCATTTATTTCTATATCTGCATGGTGTGGAGAGTATTACAGGAAGTGCTAAGACAACAATGACCAGAGGAAGTGAAGACATTACACAGGTATTCCAGCCACTTTATATTCTTTGACACCTCAAGTTCAGGATGCAACTTAGACAAGGTAACAAAAGTTGAAGTATTAAAGTGCATAGCCCAGCTGTAGTATTTATGTACTACTTAAAAAGAACGACACTACTAGTGTTACAACCCTAATAAAAATAGCAGAAAACACTGAAATGACACAGTAATTATTCAACATCTGTGAAGAGACTAGGCATTTTATGGCATTTTAAGTGTGACAAATGCTTTCACGCTCCAGTTGGACAATTTTAGTCTAGATCTCCTGTTGGAAAACTGATTGAATCAAGTATCAACCTTATTTTACATCTCATCAGTTCAATGGAGAGTATTGTTGGCTTGAATCTATGTCCAGATGATCTTATTGGTTTTCCATTGGGCAAGGAATGATAAAGTTGCTACCCGTATATTTAGCTTTGTTCCTATCTGACACGCAACTAGAATTGTTGATGAAGCACAAAGGGATGGGACTAAAGTCACGAACCATGGATCTCAGTTTCTTATTGTGTAACAGTCTGAAATTAAGTGTACAGATGGCGCAACGCAGAGGATGATTGGTCACGGTTAGTTAAGGTTTTTCCACTGTTATTCAATCCACCATTTCTCTGAAGTGAAAGGATTTGCATCTTGGATTGGTCTGCTTTTAAACTAAGGCTTTGTTAGTCCCACTCCCCTTTACCAGTAACTCAGTTGGTCATCCTTATCAGCCTTATGCTACCAGGAATCTGGATGTCAGCATGGCTAAGTAATTACAACTCTTTCTTCACACTGTATACTTTATAATAGTAAAATACAGAGTGTTGCTTCTCTCTTGATCTCCTTCCCAGACTCTTGTCTTTGAAATAAAATTAAATACTTTAATGCCTTACTCTCCATTTAAAGTATCATTTTAACTTGATTTGAGCAAACTAAAATCACTTTGTTACATCTCCATGAACTGACTTGGTATTCATGGACAACATAATGCAAAGAACAACAGGAAGGTTCTTCAAACTTTATCCCAGGCATATAGAAAGAAAAGTATAGCAGCATCTTCACTTATGGTGACAAAAAGAAAAGTATGAACCACAGAAAATAATGCAATTATAGGTGCTATTTAACCATCAACGTTTATCCAATTCAAATACTACCACAATTCTCTAATATTGTATCTGTGTGAAAAATAAAATTTGTGAGTATTTTTAAGGATTATTTAACAATTGTTACCTTTCATTTTCCAGGTTGCAGTCCATGACTGCTGCAATCGTTCATTCGTGATATTACATTTGTAGGTTATGTCTGATGTTTGATTAATCTTCAACATGCTCTGAACACTGAAAAGACCATCTGGATCAGTAGCCACTTCCAAACTTGCATCTTGAGTTAAGTCATTCTCGTTATTATCTTGCCATGTTACTAACGGTTTTGGATAACCACCCAATGAAGAACAGGCAATATAGGTTACATTGGTTGCATGGGATAGCATATTTGGGTTTTCTAATGTTACATTCTTCCAATGAGCTGAAAAGAAATAGTAATTATTTGATTCCATATTAATACAGCTTAATGTACATTTATTACCATTCATCATATATAGTAATGGGAGTGAAAATCTGGACAAATGTAAAATGCTCTGCTGATTCATTATCGCACACTATAAATTGTGTAAAAATACCCCCAGTTCTGTGAAAGTACTTCTGTAAAATAAATAATTGTATGCAAAATTGATATAAAGTACTATATTAACTTGCAAAAACAAAATATCTTCCAAGTCATTTCATAAAGTGCAAGAACAACAGGCCTGTGAGCAACGTTAGAACTCATAGAATGGAAGAGCTAATGGAAACATGGATTTAAAATTGGCTGACTGACAGGAAACAAAGTTTAGTGGTGATCACTTGTTTTTAGACACAGGAAATATTTATAGTGGCGTTCCCCATAGATCAATGATAGGACCCCAGCTGCTCCTGATATGTGTTAATAAACCATGCCTTGACATGTAGGGCAAAACTTCAAAATTTGCAGATGATACAACAGTTGGAAATATTGTGATCTCTGAGGTGGGTAGTGTAGATGGGCTATTGGAATGGACAGATAAGTGACAGATGAAATTTATTACAGAGAAAGGTGAAGTGATTCAGTTTGGGAGGAAGAGTGAAAAGAGACAGCATTAAATAAAAGGCACAATTTTAAAGAAGCAGAGGAATGGAGGTGAATCAAATAATTAAAGGTGACAGGAGAGATTGAGAGTATGGTTAATAATACATGCAGCACCCTGGGCTTTATCCATGGTGGCATTGAATAGAAAAGCAAACAAGGTTAATTTGAGATTTGTATTAAATTTGTAGTCTCAATTGAAGTCCAGCTTGTTACATCATACTTAGGAAGGATGTAAGTCATTAAAATGTATAGAGAAAAATTCCCAGGAATGGAGGCAGGGATGAGGAAGTTAAGTTACATAGAAAAAAATGGAAACGTTAGCGCAGTTCCCTTGGGAGAAAAGAAGATGGAGAGGAAATTTGTTAGAGTTATTGAAATCATGATGAGTCTTAACAGAATAGATACAGAGAATTTGTACCAGTTAGTAGAAGGATTGAGAATCAGAAGGCATAGATTTAAGGTAACTAGGGCAGCACGGTGGCTCAGTGGTTAGCACTGCTGCCTCACAATACCAGGGATCCGGGTTCAATTCCCGCCTCAAGCAACTGTCTGTGTGGAGTTTGCACATTCTCCCAGGGTGGGTTTTCTCCGGGTGCTCCGGTTTCCTCCAAAAGTCCAAAGATGTGCAGGTTAGGTGAATTGGTCATGCTAAATTGTCCGTAGTGTTAGGTGCATTAGTCAGAGGGAAATGGGTCTGGGTGGGTTACTCTTCGAAGGGTCGGTGTGGACTCGTTGGGCCGAATGGCCTGTTTCCACACTGTAGGGAATCTAATCTAATCTAATCTAACGAATAAACCAATAGTGATAAGAAGAAAATCTTTCTCACAAAGTGAATGATTAAGATATGAAATGCACTGTCTGAGGACGTGATGGAGTTTAGGTCAAATAAGGATTTCAAGCGTGAATTAGATCGTTATCTGAAGAGGAAAGTCTTTACAGGGCTATGGGAAGAAGGCAGGGAAGTGGCACAGGATGAGTTCTTCTTCACAGATCCAGCATGATACAATGGGTTGAATGGCCTTATTTTTGTGTAACTGTTGTATAACATTTATGGATAACAGAAACCAAGAGAAAAGAAGAGACTAATTAGGGGCATTGCAAAGTTTGCTTGCAGTGATGGATTTCAAGGAGGTTTTCAAAGAAAGATTGACAAGTGGTGAACCACAGGGTAGGGAGAGTAAATCTACCCGACATTTATTTTAATGTTTCTCATTATATTATGTACTGAAAGAATATGTAGTATTGCTAAATATAAGTAAATATGTTTTTAATACGTGTCTGGAAATCTTCAATTCTAAACAAAGTTTCATCACTCTGGAACAAGCCTGAGTCATCACTCTAGTTGAAACAATTTACCTTTAAAATTGTTTTGAAGTATTGGGTTACCAAAGCTTAACAGTCAAATGTACTAATTACTGTGTGTAAATTAGAATCCCTATAGTGTTTGGCTCATCAGGTTGGCACCAATCCTCTGAAGACCATCTCACCTAGACCCAGCCCCCTACCCTATTCCCATATTTCCCATGGCTAATATACCTAATCTACACATCCCTGGACACAACAAGGCAATTTACTATGCCCAATCCACATAACTTGTATATTTGTGAACTGAGGGAGGAAATCCATGCAGACATGGGGAGAATTGTGCAAACTCCACACAGACAGTCACCTAGGGCTGTAATCAAACCCAGATTTCTGGTGCTGTGAGACTGCCCTGAGCCACCACATCGCCATGGTAAGAAATATAGGAGGAGAAAGTGAGGTCTGCTGATGCTGGAGATCAGAGCTGAAAATGTGTTGCTGGAAAAGCGCAGCAGGTCAGGCAGCATCCAGGGAACAGGAGAATCGACGTTTCGGGCATAAGCCCTTCTTCATTCCTGAAGAAGGGCTTATGCCCGAAACGTCGATTCTCCTGTTCCCTGGATGCTGCCTGACCTGCTGCGCTTTTCCAGCAACACATTTTCAGCTAAGAAATATAGGAACATAGGGGCAAGAATGGGCCATTCAACTCTATTAAGACTGCTATACCATTTAACAGGTCATGACTGCTCATTCACTTTGATGCCATTTACTTACACTATCTCTATATCCTTTTATGTCAATAGCATTTAGAAACCTTCAATCTCTGCTTTAAACATACTCAATGATTGAACTTCCACAGCTCTCTTGGGTAGAGACTTCAAATAATTCACAACCTTCCGTGTAAAGAAAATTCTTCTCATTTCGATCCCAAGTGGCTTCCTTGCTATTTTGAAATTGTGTACTTTGGGTCTCAACAGCTTAACTAGCGGAAACAAGTCACCTGCATCTTTTCTTCTGTCTCTTTAAGTATTTAATAGGTTTCAGTGAGATTGCCTCTCATTCTTCAAAACTCCAATCTCCCCAATTCTCTTCATTGGACAGTCCCACTATCCTGGGAACAAATCTGGTGAAACTCCCTCTACACACTCCCTCTATATGGCAATATCTTTCCTATCATAAGGAGACTGAAGCTGCAACATGTAACTCTGGTGAATTCTAACAAGGTTCTATACAATTCAAGCAAGACTTTGTTACTTCTGTACTCAATCTTTTAGCAGTAAAGGCTAATTTACCATTTGCCTTTTACCAATTTATAAATTGCTTGATGCATGTCCATATAAGTTTTCAGTGACTTATTGACAAAGACACCTAGGTTCCTTTTGTATATCTACACTTTTGAAATGCTTACCATTTAAGAAATACCCTGCTCCTCTTACAGAAATGAAAAAAAAAACGGAAAGGAAAAAACATACAACATGACTGAATAAGCAAGAGGATAAGGAACATAGATCCCTTAAATAACAAAGCTGGGGAAATAATAATGGTGAAACAGGAGATGGCAGAGGAGTTGAAGACACGACCAGCATTCCAAAATTGCTACATAATTGAGTGGCAAGAGAGGGAAAGGAAATAAATTCAAAAACTGTCATAAGAGAAAAAATACTATGGAAGCTAAAGACTAGTAAACTCCTAATGGTTTGCATATTAGGATATTAGAGGAAGTAACTACAAAGATGGTAGATGCACTGATAGTAATTGTTCAAGAAACCTTAGATTCTAGAAAACTCATGGAAGATTAGAAAACTGCTAATGTAACAGACTTATTCAAAAAGGAAAGGAAACAAAAGCAGGAAGCTACAGGCCAGCTAGTTGAACATATGCTATTGGGAATATATTAGAATTGATCACAAAGATTTTAATAACAAAAGCATTTAGAAAATCATAACAGAAATCAAGCAGAGTCAGTAGGGCTTCTTGAAGGAGAAATCAAGCCTAT
Source organism: Chiloscyllium plagiosum (assembly GCF_004010195.1). Lineage (NCBI taxonomy): Eukaryota > Metazoa > Chordata > Chondrichthyes > Orectolobiformes > Hemiscylliidae > Chiloscyllium > Chiloscyllium plagiosum. The sequence continues at coordinate 51,896,036 of NC_057721.1, forward strand.
TATTATGCCTATTAGAATTCTTTGAGGAGGTAAAAATCAGAATAGATGATGGGGAGCCTGTAGATTTAATATTTTTTAGATTCCCAAAAGACATTCGATAAGGTACCACACATTAGGCTACTTAATAAGAAAAGTGCCCATGGGTGTTGAAGGTAGTACATTAGCATGGAGAGAGGATTGGCAAACTAGTAGAAGACAAAGAGTTGGGTTAAGGGGTGGCATTTTCAGCATGGCAACCCTGAAACTAATGACAAACCACAAGGATCATTGCTGGACCCATAATTATTTACAATATATATTAATGACTTGAAAGAGGAAAGTGAATATACTATTGTCAAGTTTGTCGAAGATACAAAGAATAGGTAGGAAGGCAAGCAGTGAGGATGAATCTACAGAGGGTAAGTGGGCAAAACCTTGGCACATGGAATATAATGTGGGAAAATGTGAGATCATGCAATTTGGCAAGAGAAGTTGAGGAGCTGAATATTGTGCAAATAGAAAAAACTACAGAAAACTGTAGTTCAGAGGGATTTAAGTATCTTTGTACATAAATGAGTAAATTTAAGTTCAGCAGATAATAACAAAGACAAGTAGATTGCTAGGTACAGAAGGTCGTTTGTATGAGGAGAGATTGATTAGTTTGAGCTTGTAAACATTGAAGTTTAGAAAAATGAGAGACAACCTGATTGAAACATAATGACTAGATACTGAGAGGCTGTTTCCCACTGTGACAGTGACTAAGACCAGATAGGAAAATCTCAAAGCAAAAGGTGGCCCAGTTAGGACAAAGATGAGGAAGACTTTCATCTCTCAGAAGGTAGTGAATATGCAGAATTCTTTACTGAAGAAGGCTGTAGATGTTGGGTCATTAAGCAATGAGGAGAAAGTGAGGACTGCAGATGCTGGAGACCAGAGTTGAAAAATGTGGTGCTGGAAAAGCACAGCAGGCCAGGCAGCATCCGAGGAGCAGGAGAATTGATTCTCCTGCTCCTTGGATGCTGCCTGGCCTGGTGTGTTTGTCCAGCACCATGTTTTTCAACTCATTAAGCAATGATCACTTTACACTGTGCAGTCATTTGGCCATGCAGCTGCTTCAAGGTTCTGTACACTCTAATCAGTTTGCTGTGTCAACGCAGTGTTTTCTGGTTTCAGAAATCAATGTTATGCATAGATCTTGGAGACCTGCCTGTCAAAAGAGAAATGATAGGGAGTTTTGTTGTTAAATATATTCAAGGATGGGATAGACAGATTTTTAGTTAGCAAAGGAATCAAGGCTTATGGGGAACAGGCAGGAAAATGTAGATGTGGATTATAAGGTCAGCCACGTTATCACTGAATGGCAGAGAAAATACTATGGGCTGAATAACCCCTCTATACTTTTATGTCTTGTAGTCCTTTATTCAGATAGGGAAGGGTCAGAATGAAACTACAGACCAGTTAGCTTAACAGCTTTCATTAAAAAAAATTAGATGCTATCACTAAAAAAGTTATAACAGGGCACTTAGATATAATCATTCAGCATGGCTTTGTGGAAGGCAAATCACATTTGATTAGTCATTTGGTTTTCTTTACATGAAGAATTTACATGTATTATGGTTGAAGTGGAACCAGTGTATCTATGTTACTTAGATTTCCCGAAGGCATTTGATAAAAGTGTCACATTAAAGTTTGTTATGAAATATAAATGGTCATCGTGTAGGCAGTAATACATTAGCATGAATAGAAAATTAGCGGTTAACAAGAAGCAGAGATTATGTATAAATGTAATGAGTGGTGTGCCAGAGGGATCAGTACTTCAACTACTTGTAAGTTATATAAATAACTTGAATGAAGGGAGGATAATTAAGTTTATTAATGACAGGAAGCTGGATGGAATGTAAATTGTAAGAAAATATAAGCAGGTCACAAAAAGGTGTAGATTAATTGAATGAGTGACAATCCACCAATTGGATTGTAATGTATGGAAATGTAAAATTCTCAATTTCGGCAGGAAGAATAAAAAAAAATATATTACTTCAATGATGAGAAATTACAAAGCTCTGAGATGCAGAGATCTGGGTGTCTTAGCACATGCATCACAAAAGATTGGTATGCAGGTACAGTAAGTAATCAGGGAAGATAACAAATGATCTAAGTTATTATGATTGATATTGATATGAAACTAGGGATATTATGCTTCAGTTGTGCAGGGTACTGATGAGGCAACATCTAGAGTACTCTGCACAATACTGGTCCCCTTATTTAAGTAAGAATCTAAATACATTGGAGCAGTAGAGGGAAGGTGTACCAGATTAATAACTTGAATGGTGGCTGATCTTTGAGGAAAGATTAGGCAGGCTATGCTTGTACCTTCAGGAGTTTCAAAGAGTCACAGGCAGCCTGATTAAAATAAACGGTCGTAAACTCTTGACAGGGCAGCTGTGGATAGAATGCTTTCTTTAATGTGAGAATCTAGAATTAGGAGACACTATTTGAAACTAAGGGGCTGCCCATTTAAAACACAGATTAGATTAACATTAGACGAACATTTTTCTCTTGGAAGGTCGTAAGTCTTTGCAACTCACTATCTATAAAGATGCAGAAGCAGAAACTTTGAAAAATTTGAATGTGGAGGGAGCTAGATTCTTGGTAAGCAAAGAGTTAAAAGGTACAGCAGTTCAGGCAGCATCTGAGGAGCAGTAAAATAGACACTTCGGGCAAAAGCCCTTCATTCCTGATGAAGGGTTTTTGCCTGAAATGTCGATTTTACTGCTCCTCGGATGCTGCTTGAACTGCTGTGCTTTTCCAGCACCACTAATCCAGAATCTGGTTTCCAGCATCTGCAGTCATTGTTTTTACCAAGGGTTGAAAGGTTATCAGGGATAGGAATGTGGATTTGAGGTTACAGCCAGATCAGCTACGATTCTATTAAATGGCAGAGCAGGCTCGAGGGGCCAAATGGTTTACTCCACGTTTCTGTGTATTTACACATATGTTTGGACAAATAAAACCCACACCTTTCATAGCCATCAAATCTTGGAGTAGAACTCACAGTCTAAACTTCTGTCTCAGAAGCAAGGAAATGCCATTGCACAGCAAACACTCTGGATAGTGCTGTACTTTCGCAGTGCAATAAAGTTTATAACCTTAAAAGGATTGTGAAAGCTCAGGCTTAGTAAATATGCTGACTGTTTGTTAAAAATGAAATTTGATTTCCTAACTTTTTTTCTTAGCTTGTAGAGCAATAGATTAATTCTCCTCTCAGGACTCAATAGCTTGTCTACCTCTTTGGTGGAACAATGTTGATTAACTCCAGAAAAAAATTAAAAGAATGAATACAGCCATAGCTCAAATAAACAACATTAATGCCAGTTTTTATGTAAAAAAAGGTCTTGCAATGATGGAATTTGAGGTGCCCCTTTCTCTTTCTACTAAAAAATTGGGAGATGACTTTGTTTGGATGATTAGTTTTGAATGAGCTAAAACTTTATTCTTTCTGTTCAGGTGTGACAAAACAATTTGATTTATTTGAGCTTCACCATTAATTCCAATTCATTTACTGCCAGCCTCAATGTCAAGAAATTGCACTCTCTTCCATAAAACAAATGTGAGAAATGGTGCCTACAAGACTAACCCCTTAACACTCACGTTTCTTATCAAGTTTTTATTTTATAATTTCTCAGGATCCTTATCAGTCTCTTAGGCAGTGAATCCTAAAGTAAGACCCATAAATCAGCATAGCCATGGCCATAAATGGAACTTATGCATTCACATTAAAGTATATTAATGGCATATATCTTTTGAGATATTTCCAATTTGATCAGTACTGAACTGAACTATGACACCTATCAAATGAGGATATCTTTGAGATATGGATCTCAGGTGGATATTTTTGTTGTGCAATGACAGAGAGTTAATTAATAATCTTGCTCTAAAGGATACTTTAGAAAAGAGTAAACTTCATATGATGGAATTTTAGATTAAGAGTGAGAGTGAAGTAGTTCAATCAGAAATAGGTTTGTCAATCTATTCAAAGGGAAAAATGAAGGTATAATGGGAGTCCAAAACTAGACGGCAGAGTTTTAAGGTGAGAGGGGTCAGATTTTAAAGCGATCTAAGGCACAACTTTTTCATGCAGAGGGTGGTGCATCTATAGAATAAGCTGCCAGAAGAAGTGATGGAGGCTGGTACAATTACAACATTTAAAAGGCATCTGGATGGGTAAATGAATAGGAAGGGGTTTAGAGGGATATTGGCCCAAATGCTGGCAATTGGGACAAGATTAGTTTAGGATAACTGGTTCCCATGGACGAGTTGGACAGAATGGTCTGTTTCTATGCTATATAGTTCTATGACTATAAGGGAAGAGAATAGTAGGGAATAAGGAAATCAAAACTAAACAAATTCTTTTAATATTTTTAAGGTAGTAATCAGTAAATTCTTGGTAAGCAAGGGGTGAAAGGTTATCAGGGGTAGGAATGTGGATTTGAGCTTACAATGAGATCAGCTATGATCTTATTAAATAGCAGAGCAGGCTTGAGAAACCAAATGGGTTACTCCATGTTCGTGTGTATTTACATATATATTTGGGCAAATTAAATCCACAATCTTACATTTTTTTAACTAGGTATTAGTTTCTTTGAGTTTCATGGATTGTTTCTCTTCACAAGGCCTAGCAAGTTTAATAGGTGCATCGTATCAAATGCACCTTGCTAACTGTATGATCCACTCCTATGTTGCTCTACTTGTCTGAATCTAGCACCATTCTATTACTCGCAATACTTAGAACAACTCATTGCTACAAGGATATCCTGCAATGGACTGACATCCTGGAGCCAGCACCATCTTTAAAAGAACATTGAGTCCCAGCCAAGTACCATAGGTCAAGAGTTGTCTTGCATGGGTTCCTGATATTTGCCTCAATATGGTAGATAAGGGAAACTGGTGTCAAGAGTGTGGTGCTGGAAAAGTACAGCAAGCCAGGCAGCTGGAAAGGGACAAGGGAAACTGGTGCCCCACTTTACAGGCTATGCAAGTTATCCTGCTTTATTAGGAAAAAAAGACAGAATATTTCTTAAATAACAAGAGACTAGAAGAGTGAGCTTTAAAGACACTTGGATATCCTTGCTCATGAGTCTCCGAAAGTCACCATGCAAATACAGGAACAATTAACAAGACAAGTAATATGTTACCTTTCATTACATGAGGCTTTGAGTAGAGAAGTAAAATTGTTTTGCTACAAATATAAAAGGGCTTGGTGAAACCATGGTATATTGTGTCATTTTGTGAATATTGGTTTTATTAGCTACTTGCCAGAGAGTGAAACAGAAGTTAAACCATTTAAATCTTGGATTAGAAGGATTGTCCTGCGAGGAAAGATTAAATGAACTGGGCCTACATTCTCTGCAGGTTTGAAGCACGAGAAATTCTCATTCAAATGTAGAAAATTCTTACAGGGATTGACAGAGTAGGTCATGGAAAGCTATTTCCCCTGGCTGTGGAGTCTGGAACCAGGGGACATAAGCTCAGAATATGGGCTGGCCATTTAGGACTGAGAGGTGGAGGATTATTTTCATTCAGAGGATGGTGAATCTTTGGAATTTTCTCCCTCACTGGCTGTGGAGGCTCAATCATTGAATATATAGAATTGTGGATATTAAACATTATGAGGTACAGGGATGGCAACTGAAAGTTGTATTAAAATAGAAGATAAGCCAAAACCTCAGTGGATGGTGGAGTCAGTTTATGAAGCAGAATATCCAATTCCTATTTCTTATGTCTTTTACAAATGAAGTTGAGGTAAAGATCAGTGCTGGTCTAATTGAATAGTGTTGACTGACGTTCTCCCATTTCCATCTTTTTAAGTAAGTATTATTTAACAGTTTAATTTTGACAATATACTTTAAATTTACTTCTTTAAATTCTTGTTAAGTGTTAAACATTTTCACATTGTGTTAGTTCCAAATTGCAACTCAATTCATAGAAGACATTTTCAATGGAAAATTACATATTTCTTACCAGCCACTTGTAGCAAGACATCAGTTTCTTGTTTCCCTCCAGGCGTACTGACATAGCATTGGTACTCTCCTTCGTCATTCTTATTAAGTTTTGAAAGCTGAAGGGATGCATTTCCTCTCATTATCTCATTCTTAAAAAGCTTTGTTCTTCCTCTGTAGTTTTCATCTTGGTTCGATAGCTGATCGCTTTCTCGATAAAAGCTGTGAATTACAATGGTGCCAGAGTGCAAAATGCGCATCCAGTGAAGAACTACTCCAGCTATAGGTGATGGTTGAAATTTACATGGCAAAATGACTTCCTTGGAAATTATACCCATGATGCTCCCATCTAAAAGGAAAAGAATATGCTTGAAATTTATGATCCAAATTTCAAAAACAGATCATGTCAATTAACCATGAAGTGAATGTTCACCAGCAATAATTATGCACAGTGAGCATCACAATTTAGAGGGTGGCTATTGGAAAAGATTAAGATAACAAAGGTTCTGTGCCTAAACCTAGAATTGTGGCAAGTAAAATTGATTTATATTATTCCAGGAAGGCATAGATAACCTCTGGTTTCTTAACTTTACTGCAAAATTATTTTCCTAAACTTCTTTCCTCTATTTCTCCGCATCTATATCGAAAAAAAAATGTGCAAAGCTCTTGGATTTCTTTGTTATTAAAATTGAGATCATTCAATTAATTGCCTAAAATAACACGGCCCCCTGAAACCATTTACATCTCCCCCTTGCTAAACCCTATTTAAGATGTATTGTCTTGCCTGGTATAGTGTGAAATGATTAGAAATCGACATATGAATGCCCTTTTGGAATAGACAGCCTGTCAGTTCCATTTAATGAAAACTAATCTTGACAAAGGTGTAGCCTCTTTTCTTTTGAAATAAGGGTGTGACAAAATGCTAATATCTACCCTTCTAATTCCATTTTCCATAACCTTAATATTCTTTATTTTTTTAAACACGATCTAGTTCTCTATTAAATATTTTATCAGAGTTGTTATTCTAACACCCCTCCAGATGTGCTAGTAAATAAAGAACAATGGATCCATGATTTTGAAACATACACTTCCCACCCTCAGTGAATATTCAGTAAGTAGTTGTGATCAAGCAGTGCTGATAATTCTAATTTTAATACATTGTGTAAAAAGATTCTGCTATTTTCCACTTTATTACAGTAATTTGTCCTTTATTTTAATGTGTTTATAGTTAATTGAACCCTCAGTAATTTTATAGCATAAGGCAATATGTAAATATCAGAAAAAAGGTTGTCACCTGTAGTCACAGTCTGCAGTTGCAAAATTCCAAAAACATAAAAACAGACTATTCCACATAACATTGTCGTGCTTCTTTGAGTTTTCAATTGGCTGTGTTTAAGTATATTTCCAAACATAATGTTGCAAGTAGAATCTTATTTCATTCTCAGTGAACAGGTCAGGTCATTCCTTAAGAATCATCATTCAACTGTTAAAAAAGGCCAAATTATGAAAAAGATCACTGAAAAAATACTTCCATAGCACATAAGTTGCACAATATTCAAGAACATAGTGACTGTTGATTAGTTTATCACCAGCACTTGACCCCCACAGGAGACGTCTTCTTCAGTGTCTAGAATGAGTGGATTCTCTTTTTTTAAAGCAATGAATTCAGATATGTTATAACACACTCAAGAGCAGCTGGGGCATCAGCCCAGATCTATTCACTGGGGTCAATTCACTTTAGAGAATTAATTTTATCCGTCATTACCTGGTTTGGCTTACATGTGACTCCAGACCAAAACAGCAATGTGATCGACTCTTAATTGTCCTCCGGGCAAATAGGAAAGGGTAATAATTGCCGGCCTCACCAATGATGCCCATATCCCATAAATAAATCAACAAGGTCAGGACGGCAGGTTTAATATATGTGTGACTTAGATCAAGATATGACTTGGAGATGCTGGTGTTGGACTGGGGTGTACAAAGTTAAAAATCACACAACAGCAGGTTATAGTTCAACAGGTTTAATTGGAAGCACATTAGCTTTTGGAGAGCCGCTCCTTCATCAGGTGGTTGTCACCTGATGAAGGAGTGATGCTCCGAAAGCTAGTCCTTCCAAATAAACCTGTTGGACTATAACCTGGTGTTGTGTGATTTTTAACTTAGATCAAAATAGGAAGTTGACAGTCTGGGCTGGCCACTAAACCACCAGGTGTGATGAAATGAACATAACGCATTTTGAAACATTCACAGAAAATGTCATTCTTGATGGAAGCAAGGAAGGAAAAAGGGGGAAGGGAGGGAATATCGCAGAGAGGATACAAATGATGAGAGGGAAACATGCAAATGAATATTGTGCAGGAGGCTGATGATCGATGTTTTGAAACTGATGCGAGAGAACCAATCACTGGGGCCAAAAGTGGAAGTTAGTGTTAAGGAATTTACTGGGAACATTGTTGACTAAGCAAGTGAGGAGTCTCATGGACAACTCAACTTGGAGTGTTCACTGAAAGCAAAGAAAAAGAAGATATAAGGAGATGAAAGAAAGGGAAAGGTTTTTCACTTAAATAATGGCTTTCATGATCCGAAGATATTTCAAAGCGGTTATGTACTTTCTTTAAGCAAAGTGAAATCATGATTGTAAGATAGGAAATCAGATGAATCAGAAGCTAAATATATAGCACGGTTTGTGTTAGTGTTTTGGCAGGACCCTTGTGGAGGTGGGATGTATTTGACATGAACAAGGAAGGTCAAGGAAACAGTAGCGGCAGCTAATTGGGTGATCTTTAATGATGAGTAAGAAACCCATAAATTCATTTTAAAGTCTGTTAGATGTGAGATTGGAAGGCTTAGATAGAGTCATAGAGTCATAGAGATGTACAGCATGGAAACAGACCCTTCGGTCCAACCCGTCCATGCCGACCAGATATCCCAACCCAATCTAGTCCCACCTGCCAGCACCATATCCCTCCAAACTCTTCCTATTCATATACCCATCCAAATGCCTCTTAAATGTTGCAATTGTACCAGCCTCCACCACATCCTCTGGCAGCTCATTCCATACAC
>NC_057721.1:51905219-51913654 GCF_004010195.1 Chiloscyllium plagiosum
AGCACCTCACATTTATCTGAATTAAATTCCACCTGCCACTTCAGCCCATTGGCCCATCTGGTCCAGGTCCTGTTGTAATCTGAGGTAACCCTCCGCTGTCCACTACACCTCCAATTTTGGTGTCATCTGCAAACTTACTAACTGTACCTCTTATGCTCACATCCAAATCATTTATGTAAATGACAAAAGGTAGAGGACCCAGCACCGATCCTTGTGGCACTCCACTGGTCACAGGTTTTTGAGCCAGTACTGTATCCAAATGGCTAGTTCTCCCTTTATTCCATGAGATCTAACCTTGCTAATCAGTCTCCCTTGGGGAACCTTGTCGAACAATAAACAATAGACAATAAACAATAGGTGCAGGAGTAGGCCATTCTGCCCTTCGAGCCTGCACTACCATTCATTATGATCATGGCTAATCATCCTCAATCAGCATCCTGTTCCTGCCTATCTCCATAACCCTTGATTCCACGATCTTTGAGAGCTCTATCCAACTCTTTCTTAAACGAATCCAGACAGTGGGCCTCCACTGCCTTCTGGGGCAGAACATTCCACACACACACCACTAACTGGGTGAAGAAGTTTCTCCTCATCTCTGTCCTAAATGGCCTACCCCGTATTTTTAAGCTGTGTCCTCTGGTTCGGCATTCATCCATCCAGAGTGTTCAATCCTTTAATAATCTTATACGTCTTAATCAGATCCCCTCTCAGTCTTCTAAACTCAAGGGTATACAAGCCCAGTCGCTCCAATCTTTCAGCGTAAGATAGTCCCACCATTCCAGGAATTGACCTCGTGAACCTATGCTTCACTCCCTCAATAGCCAGAATGTCTTTCCTCAAATTTAGAGACCAGAACTGCACACAATATTCCAGGTGCGGTCTCACCAGGGGCCTTTATAGCTGCAGAGGAACCTCTTTGCTTCTATACTCAATCCCTCTTGTTATGAAGACCAGCATGCTATTAGCTTTCTTCACTACCTGCTGTACCTGCATGCTTGCCTTTATTGACTGGTGTACAAGAACACCCCTTTACTTAACTTGACTCCGCTTAGGTAGTAACGCCTTACTGAAGTCCATATAGATCACATCTACTGCTCTTCCCTCATCTACTTCTTCAAAAAACTCAATTAAGTTTGTGAGACATGATTTCACGCACAAAGCCATGTTGACTATCCCGAATCAGTCCTTGCCTTTCCAAATATATGTACATCCTGTCCCTCAGGATTCCCTCCAACAACTTGCCCACCACTGAGGTCAGACTCACCGGTCTATAGTTCCCTGGCTTATCCTTACCACCCTTCTTAAACAGTGGCAGTGTATATGGCAATCAATTGATGGTATCTTTGCCACTCAGAATGATCTGACTCTATTGGGTAATATCAGGAAAGCAGAATAAGGTCTAACAGCACTTATGAGTGGACAACACCCTGTGACAGATAGTGAAGCCAGTTGTGCAGCAGATACATTCAGTGTTTTGACGTATGGTCTTTCAGTTGTAATCTCCCAAAATGAATTTAAAACTGGACTCTAAAATCAATAGAATAGAGAATAGGAAATCAGTTTATGGTTTAAGGAAGAATCTTGTGCAGGACACCAGGTGAATTCTTTATTCTTCTTCATAAGACCCTATGTTATAGGAGCAGAATTAGGTCATTTGATCCAGTAAATCTTCTCCACCATTTGATCATGGCAGATATGTTTCTCAACTCTGTTCTCCTGCCTTCTCCCTGTTACCTTTGATCCATTTACTAATCAAGAACCTATCTATATCTATCTTAAGTACACTCAATGACTTGAATAGAAAGATTATTCAATCTTTTATGTCCACCTGAACAACCCATGTGCCCTTGATTTAGTTTCATTCAAAAGACTGAAACTTTAATTTTGAAGCATTCTGCTCATTTGTGTCATATTTTAATAATTATTTTTTGCCTTGTTGGAAGGATTAGCAAACTGAAAGTGGAATTGCAGAATCCCCATGTGACCCCTTAATTCATAAGGATGTGTTGTTTATGTGAACTCACCTGTAACTCCACAAGAGTTGTGTACCAGTGCCATGAACTGTGCAGCATCAGTGTCAGGAAAGTCTTGGGGAAGTTGCAGCTTCTGAAGAAGTCCCTTGTCTGGAGTCTGATATGTTGGACAAGATTCAAAAGAAAGGAACAAGAAGAACTGAAAACAAAACTGAGCACATTTATGGGCTCAATCTTACCTCAAATCTACTGTGTCAGTTTTGATTCATTTCATGGAGTTTTTTGTGAACTCACATTATTAACTATGTACTATGCCACTATGGCACCCTACTAATTGTATTTTCCCACTCCTCACAGACAGAAGTACCCAGCCACTGGTGAGATCTTTTTCAGCTCTAGCAGATCTTGAGATATTTCTTTGTCCAAATGTTACACAAGAACTTTTCTCCTTTTGTGTCACTTAGACTAAATTGTTTGCATCCTTTCATATTTCACCAACATTACAATTTCTTGCTCCTATCACCAGTGTGCTCTCCATAAATCCAACTTTTAACCTGAGCGTCAAGTAATGTAAGTAATCTAATCTAATTAGGTAAATGGACTGAATTAGGTCAGTTATAGGTTAGAAATGCAAAGTTGCAAAGCCTATTTCTCAGCCACAATCTAAGTGTGGATGGGTCCAATCAATTTTTGATTTACTAATGGGATGTGAACATCAATGGCTGGGCCATTTATTGTCCACTCCTAGTTGCCCTCGAGAAGCTGTGTCCTTGAACAGATGTTGTTCGTTTGCTGTAGGTAAATCCACAATGACATTAAGGAGGGGGATTCAGTATTTTAACCCAATACAGCATATAGCACTGGTGTGCTCAATCTGTACCACATGCCATTTTGGTTCGGCCCATCTGCTGCCTGTGATTTAGTTATCTCGCATTTCTAATGGAATTAAAGAACAGTAATATCATTCTTATTTTGCAGAAGTGTCAGTACATCATTCTCACACATTCCATGGTACCAACATGTTGCAAACTTGATGCGTATAAAATTGTAAAATGGGAAAAGCATTTTTAAGATGGTGTCTTTTTCTATGCTTAGAGATTTTAAAAAATGGATGTCTGTGAACAGCACTTTAAGGTTTGCAGGAACAGAGAGCAGTTGAATTGAAACATTTTGTATCAAAAGGCTAAGCAGTAGTTTTTATCAAGACAACAGGTTTTAAATTTAGCCAAAAAATTTAAATCAGGCACTTAGCTACCAAAAGCCTATTAAATTTAAATCTGATGGTTTTGACAACATAGGACCAATCCTATTGTAAGAAATTGATATGTCATCATAGGTATATAAGAAGGAGGCAATTGGACAGAGCCCCAGGCCTAACAGCCGTCGCTAAGAGATAACAGCTCTCAGCTCTTAAAGAGAGACTAAATTCTATTTTGAGAGACTAAATTCTATTGTTTTGTTATATAAGTGGGTCTTGTATTTATTGTAACAGCATACCATTAGAATCTTGCATTATTCGGGAACAGTTAATAGTTAGAGGGGAATTGTTTGGTCTGTTAATAGTTTAGTTAATTTGTTCACTGTTAGAGTTAGATAAATAAATTGTTACTTGTGGATTATAAAGTGAGTGTCAGGGATTTCTTTTACTTAACCATCAGAAATTTTTATTTATTTCAAAAATATACTTTATTCATAAAGTACTTTGATGGTCTGTACAGTTGGACATGCCATACATATGTAAACATTCCATTTCCTTGCATACTGAAACAGAGTAATCATTCCTATTTATAGGTCTGTATGATTACATTTTTAGCTGAGGCGTCAGCAGAGCCCAAATGACTGCGTGGGCCCCCTGTTCTTCTTTAGGCAGGCAGACGTTACACAGTGGTCTTTCTCCACCGCGCCTTGGCGGCAGCTGCCCCAAGCTTCAGCGCGTCCCTCAACACCTACCATCAGAAATTGCTGAACAAAAAATGGATTACACCCCTTCTCACACTCCTTTTAACAGATTTGAAGATGAGGCACTCCCCTTTGGTAGCTTCAGTTTTAGTTCATGGTGGGGGGAGGGGTAGGTAGTCAACCTCTGCTTAATAACAAACTCCATAAACTAGGAGTGAACTATGCCCTACAGTTGCTACTAGGCCTTGCAACCGATGGCACAATACCACATTGTATTTGTAGTGACTGTAACAAGGTCAGCCAGGAATGAGTTCCCTGATCGGCGCAGTTAATCTGGTCCAATTAGGAAGCTGTGATTGACAGATGAAAACAGGACTGTCAGATATCCTGTTCACTGTAACAGCTGGCTCTGAGGAAGCTGGATCAGTGACAAGGACTCTCCACATGTAAATAAAGGTGATGGGATACCGGCCTCTGTGAAATTATTTCGGTACTCACTGAAAATGAGCATAGTTCCCTAATGTATAAATGTGACAGTGACTGTAGACATGGTTCTGAGAATCTTTCTGCATGCACCAAAGCGGACTACGTGAGTTTTTGAATCTAACCATGAGGCATATTGTTCATGCAAATCAGGAATGTGTGTTCCTATTACAGATCACTGTGCAAAGTTGACAACATCATCTGATATGCTATGATCAGTCTTTAAAGTGAGTGCTGCAGATTGCCGACAAAATACACGCTTGTGCTTAACTGAATGTTAAATTAGAAGGAACAGGAGTGATCTTTCTGGTTTTACATTAAAATTGTAGGCTGTTACAAGTCACTAGTCACACGCAAGCCCTTTATCTTTATTCCCCCAGCTCCCTGGATCCAGCTGGCATTCCCATCACTCAACCTTCTTCATTTTCATCACTGACACACATCCTTTCAGATGTGATTAACACTCCGAGTGCAGTGGGTGTTGTCTGATGACATTTTATCTGGACCATTTTGTGACCTCCTCTCTCATGCTTCCACTCAAATTTATGTGCTACCTGATTTATAGGTCGACCATCGCAGCGCTTCGAAAGCTTGTATTTTCAAATAAACCTGTGGGACTATAACCCGCTGTCATGTGATTTTTAACTTTGCCCACACCAATCCAATGCCAGCACCTCCATATCACATCTTCTCAACATTCATGCCATTTCTTGACCAGTAATTTCACCAATGCTCAAAAAGCAGTTTGAGCCTATTTTGCATAGAGGCCCCCACCCACAACCATAAAACTGTAGGAACAGAAGTAGGCCATTTACCCATGAGACATTGTATTATAGGTCTCTTTACTAACCCACTCACAAGCGCTTGACATTTACTCATTTGTAACTCCTTTACTAACCCACTCACAACTGAACACCACGTTCCTGTTTCATTCATTCGTAACTCCCACTATAACATAGTTTCATTCATTCATAAAGCCATAGTTTTATAGTACATTTTTATTACTGCAAGATAGACTAAATGAAAACATTACTTTCAACCCATTACTGCTTCTTCACACCTTTGACGCTTATCAGGCCTATTTCTACATCAAAATCTGCCTCTGAATAGATGTCAATATCGTAAATAATACTGTCCCCATCAAGTCTCTACAAAACATCATAATATTAATCATCCCTTCCCAACTGTCTCTCAGATCTGAATAGATTACAGAACACCAAACAGTTTCCCCAATTAGTATGTACCCTTTTACTGGGGTCGAGAGTGTGGTGCTGGAAAAGCACGCAGGGCAGGCAGCATCTGAGGAGCAAGAGAATCAACATTTTGGGCAAAAGCCCTTCATCAGGAGAGATAAATGGGAGGGAGATGAGGCTCACCACCCCCTCAGCCCACAGCCTCATTCCTGATGAAGGGCTTTTGCCCGAAACATCGATTCTCCTGCTCCTTGGACACTGCCTGACCTGCTGTGCTTTTCCAGCACCACACTCTCGATTCTAATCTCCAGCATCTGCAGTACTCACTTGTGCCTTTTAACTGGGTCCTATCCCTTTAAGAAATTAACTGTCAAAACAGCACTTATGTGAAATTGCATGAATGAATGAAACTCAGACCGGCAAATAGTAAACAAATCTCACAACCAGGCGACAGTAATCAGTTTAATATTCTTTATTCTTTTATTAAGTATAGGTATAATTTCTGACTTATTTAGAACATATGGGCCTAGTGTTTTTACTAACTTAAAAGACAAATGACAAACACCTCTTAATTTTGCAAGCAGACCACACAGACACTCTTAATCCCATCAGAAGTAGCAGGCAGCACTCAATACACTTTAACCCACCTCCGGTCTCAAACCTTTGTATACGATGAATAAAGCAATGCAACACCATAATGTTGGAATTTTAATACATGTAAGAACTCTGTGTAAACAGGCTACTATAAAAACTGTATTTCAGGATTGTATTGCCGCCTCAAACTTGTGCTACTGTGGTTACTGAATAAAAGAGGCTATTTTTGCCAATCCCTGATTTCAGTCAATGTTTGAACATGATCCCACAAGTCCATTGAGTCTGCTCCACCATTCAATGAGATCATGGCTGATCTGACAATCCTCAACTCCACTTTCCAGCTTCTTCCCTACAACCTATTACTGACCAAACCACTGTCTATCCCTGTGTTGAATACACTTAATGAATAGGAAAAAGTGAGGACTGCAGGTGTTGGAGAAGTCAGAGTCAAAAAGGGTGGTACTGGAAAAGCACAACAGGTCAGGTGGCATCCAAGGACAAGGAGAGCCGACATTTTGGGCATAATGACTGAGCCTCAACAACACTCTGTGGTAAAGAATTTCACACAATCAGTGCACTCCTCCTTTTCTCTGTGTTGCACATTGTACTGAGATTATGCCCTTTGGGCCTAGACTATCCCACTTTTCATATCTACCCTGTCAATTCACCGAGGAATTTTGTATATTCAATAAGGTCCCATCAAATTTCCCACATACCAGCAAGTACAGGCCCAAACTACTCAGCCTCTTCTTATAAGCCAGTCTGCCCAAAGTACCTGCCTTTGTTAGGTAAGGTTAAGTAATCCAATTGAATTATGATCAGGGCTTTGCACAGTTTAGCCAGCATCACCCTACTTTGATATCCGATTGCCTTTGAAATAAAGGCTAATATTCCATTTATCTTCATTATTCCCTTCTGAACTTGTTTGCTCACTTTTGAGGTTTATTCATGAAGATTCCTAAATCCCTCTAGTTTGTAACTTTCTGCGGTCCTTTTGTCATTTAAATCACACACAGTGCCTCTGTTCTTCTTGCCAAAATGCATAATCTCACATTACTAATATTATTTATTGTGTGCCAAGTTCTTTCCTACTTGCTGAACCTGTCTGTAGCCCTCTGGAGGCTCTATTGCGACATCCTCGCCACTTGTTTTCCATCATGTGCCATTTTGCAAACTTGGCAATAGTGCATTTGGTTTCCTCTTATGAGTCATAATAAAGTTTAACACTTTTAAGGCCCCTCTGGCATGTTACTGGTTAAATGTTGTAATCCTGAAAATGCCCCTGTTATGCTAATTATCTGTCTTGTATTAGGCAAATCTTGATCCACAGTAATGTACTAGTATTCCAACTCCACACTAACGTACAACTATTCTGAATCCACATCTCTGCCCCACAGCACCAACCCCTCACGTCCTTTGTGCAGCCAATTCACTCCTTCAAAAACTCCTCACCACCTTTTGCCCACTTGCACCATCTCTAAGAGCTGTGCCATCCACTTTTGTCTCCCTCAATCCCTCCTTTTCTATTTAGGAGAAGATAGCCCATCACAGAGCAGAGAGAGCCCCCAAGCCCCAAATGGGTGCAGTTGTGCCGGACATTAGGCTCTGCATCCCTGATGAGGAGAGAACCTGGCTATCGCTGGAGAGCTCAAGGAGTGCTTCTGTGGGGATGCAGAGGCATCCATGTTCTGCTAAATGAGTAAGGGCTACTTGTTATTCAACTACAACTCTCACATTAACTTAACTGTCAGCATCATCTATTGCGCATGACTGCTACCCACCGGCAGCAATATCAGTCTCTCTCAGGTATAGCCCGCTTACCTACCATGACTGTGGTGGAATGCCCAGCTATCCCAGAAGTCACATCTTTAGCCTCTGAGGATGAGAAGTATTCAGACACTGCCTCCTGTAATTCCTATCAGCTCAGATACTGACACCCCAGTGGGAATGTTAGGCTTAGAGAGTGTGGGAGCTTAAACTGGTGAGCACCTCACTGTGGCAAATCCTCAGCTTTCCAAGGAAGAAAAAGAGGAGAAAGTGAGGTCTGCAGATGCTGGAGATCAGAGCTGAAAATGTGTTGCTGGAAAAGCGCAGCAGGTCAGGCAGCATCCAGGGAACAGGAGAATCAACGTTTCGGGCATAAGCCCTTCTTCAGGAATGAGGAAAGTTTGTCCAGCAGGCTAAGATAAAAGGTAGGGAGGAGGGACTTGGGGGAGGGGCGTCGGAAATGTGATAGGTGGAAAGAGGTCAAGGTGAGGGTGAAGGGCCAGAGTGGGGGGGGGGCGGAGAGGTC
>NC_057721.1:51914661-51997719 GCF_004010195.1 Chiloscyllium plagiosum
TGGATGGTCTGGGAGATGATGGTTTGGTGGTGGGGGGTGGGGTCATGGTCAAGGGGGCAGTAGGAAGAGGTATCTGCGAGCTGGCGTTTGGCCTCAGCGGTGTAGAGGTCGGTGCGCCAAACTACTACTGCGCCTCCCTTGTCTGCTGGTTTGATAGTGAGGTTGGGGTTGCAACGGAGGGAGTGGAGGGCTGCACGTTCCGAGGGTGAGAGGTTGGAGTGGGTGAGAGGGGTGGGGGAGTTCAGGTGGCGGTTAATATCGCGGCGGAAGAAAAAGACCCAGGTAAGTGGAACTTGGAGGGTAACCAGAGATCAGGCACAGCCCAGACACAAGATAACCCAGGGGCTTTAGCAATCAGTACCCTTTTAGGCCCTCCCTCCGCATACAACATCTCTACTCCTTCACAGCCTCTGTGTCCAAAAGAGCTGGAGTGAATGACTTGTTCAGTGATGCCTGTGATTGGGAGATGCAAAACACAGACGAGGGGCAATGCCATAAGGTGGCTAGGGAAATGGGAACCCGCAGTACATGGGTCTGTGTGCAATTATCGTTCCTTTAAATGCACTCACATCAGTGGATACTACAGGCTAGTACTCTCATGGGTCAAGTTACTTACCCTGCACACTCTGAGTGTTATCATAGACATTTTCATCCGTAATACATACTTTTGTTTTCCAGCATGATGGAAAGTGGCAGTGAATGTTTCTCAGTCAGTAGCTTATAGACTCTGCCTCAAGATGTCGGTGAATCCCCAAACATCCAAACGCGTTTCCTGGCAGCCTTTTCTGTGAATCCTACAGGCTTCACATTTCCCCAGATCCGCAGACAACCCTCCGATATGTGGCTCGACCTGGCCACCTTTCTGCCCAGCCCTTGACATATGAGGTGCCCATGCCAAGTATGATCATTTACTGCAATCCACCACCGCTCCACATGAAGCCAGGGTACTGTTGACTGAGGATAGCCCAAAACCCCACCCTCTCACCACCCCACCCAAACACACACCCATCCAACACCCATCCCCCACCTCCACAGATACTCCTGACATTGAGCTAAGCCTTGACAGATTTCTCATTCGATTCTGCCACAACGCCACATAGCCCATCTCACATAACCCATATCGGGTTTCATCCAGTCTTTTCTCAGTCAGTGAAATTAAAAGAAGTCTTTCTTATATCTATGACAATTCAGGAAATTGTGTGCCTGTGGACATCAGACATGCACAGTATCAGGTTTGACAAAAATCATTAAATCAAACTGTATGGCTGTCATATGAACCTTCATATTAAATCATAGTCCAGCACTAAAGATCAAGTCACAGCATAACTTTAACTTTGTTACAGATTTTGTAATGTTTAGAACAAGCTTACTTACATTTTCCAGACTTCTTTCAGTCCACTTTGTCCTGTAGTTTCTTTTACATTTTAGTCCATTTCTATTACTCACTAAACTTTAACATTAAACCAACTTGAAGAGTAACTAGTTACAAAATAATTCACCTTTGGAACAATCCACGCCCATCACAACGCAAGTTGACGCAGCTGTTTTACTCACACTGGGAAGTATAACATACCTCTATAGCAACAAAGTTAAAAATCACACAACACCAGGTTATAGTCCAACAGGTTTAATTGGAAGCACACTAGCTTTCGGAATGTCGCTCCTTCATCAGGTGGTTGTGGAGGACACAATTTTAAAACACAGAATTTATAGCAAAAGTTTACAATGTGATGTAACTGAAATTATACATTGAAAAATACCTTGTTTGATGAGTTTTTCATCTGTTCGAATACCATGATAGTTTCACTTCTTCCATGTGTAAATCACAAAAGGTTTTTTAAAAAGTCTGTGCCATAATGTTTAGACTGATTCTAATCTAAGAAGTGAGATAACTGAGTCTTACACAAATTCATGCAGTTTTTGAGCAAAGTACAATGTAACTCTGCAAGTACAAGTTCACCCCATGAATACATATGTATATGTGTGCAAGTGGGTTTTTGTGTGTGTGTGTGTGTGTGTGTCTGGGTGGGGGGAGTGTGAGAGAGTGTGACAGAGTGTATATGTGTGTGTATGTGAGTGTAAAGTGTCTTAAGTCTGTGAGCGGGTGCATGTGTGTGTCTGGGGTGACACACACACTCACACTCCTACAGACACACACACTCCCACACTCACACATGCACCCCCTCACAGACTTGAGACACTCTACACTCACACACATATATACACTCTCTCACACTCACAACCCCACAACCCAGACAGACAGTCAGACAGACACACATACGCGCACACACATACGTGCACACATATACACGCACACGCACACGCACACACACAAAGACCCACATGCACACATATACATATACATTTGTGAGGTGAATTTGCAGAGTTACATTGTACTTTGCTCAAAAACTGCATGAATTCGTGTAAGACTCAGTTATCTCACTTTTCAGATTAGAATCAGTCCGAACATTATGACACAGACAGAGAACACGGGGGCTAACACCTTCAACATATTGTCTAGCTAACACCAATTGTTACAGTTAACCTGAGAATGCAACTTTTAAAAATAAGTTTTGTCATTTACACATGAAAGAAGTGAAACTATCATGGTATTCGAACAGATGAAAGACTCAACAAACAATCAAGATATTTTTCAATGTATAATTTCAGTTACATCACAGTGTAAACTTTTGTTATAAATTCTATGTCTTAAAATTGTGTCCTTCACAATCACCTGATGAAGGAGCAGCCTTCCGAAAGCTAGTGTGCTTCCAATTAAACCTGTTGGACTTTAACCTGGTGTTGTGTGATTTTTAATTTTGTACACCCCAGTCCAACACCGGCATCTCCAAATCATAGCAACAGTTTATTTGAGTGTGAAACACAAGAGAGGTGGTGACGTGATCTTATTGTCACTAGCAACAATTTAGGTATTGCTCCAGGAGTTATAATCTTAAATCTGGCAGATATTGGAAACTGAATCTGAAACATCTACTGTTCAAAGTCTATTGTAATCATGAAAACATTGTTGATTGGCCAAGTGGGACATAACCAACAATACTTGAAAATGAAATTTATGGGAATTCAATTTTGAAACTTTGAAGAAGGCAAGTCGGATCAATAAGTGTCATTCAGAAGTTTTTTTTGTTGTTGTGACTGTTCTCCTGGCTAACTGATCTCATTTCAGGAAAGAAATCTTACCTGATCTAGATGAACAAAGAACAAAGAGAACAAAAGAGAAGTACTGCAAAGGAACAGGCCCTTCGGCCCTTCAAGCCTGTGCCAATCATCATGCCCTAACTAAACTGAAAAACAAACTTTCTGCCCTTATTTGGTCTGTATCCCTCTATTCCCTACCTATTCATGCAACCATCCAGATGTCTCTTAAATGTCACCACCAAAGTGCCTGCTTCCACCCCCGCCTCTGGCAGTGCGTTCTGGTCTCCTACTACTCTCTGCGTGAAAAACAGCCCTTTCACATCTCCCTTAAACTATTCCCCTCTCACCTTAAACCTGAGCCCCCTTATAATTAAAACTTCAGCCCTGGGTAAAAGCCTCTGACTATCCACCCCATCTATGCCCCTCATAATTTTGTAGACTTCTATCCTCTCAGCCACCATCACTCCAATGAAAACAACCCCAGGTTTTTTAACCTTTCGTCATAACAATGTCCTCAAGCCCAGACAACGCCCTGGTGAACCTTCTCTGTACTCTCGCCAGAGCTTCCACATCCTTCTGATAGAGTAGTGACCAAAACTGCACACAATATTCCAAATGCGGCCTAACAAGGGTTTAATATAGCTGCAGCCTAGTTTGCTAACTCTTGTACTCCATGCCCCAGCCGACGAAACATGCCATATGCCATCTTAATCACCTTGACCACCTGTGTTGCCAGTATTAGGGAACTGTGGTGCATGTTAATGTTCTTAAGGGTTCTGCCATTTACAATATAATTCACACCTAAATTTTATCACTGCACATAGGTCTGAATTAAACTCCATCTGCCATTTCTGTGCCCAAGTCGCCAATCTAGCCATATCCTGTTGTATCCTCTCACAATCCTCAGCATGATCAGCAACTCCACCAATCTTTGTGTCATCTGCAAACTTATTAATCAGACCACCCGCATTTTCCTTCATGTACTTTTTATACACTATAAACAACAGAGGACCTAAGAATGACTTCTGTGGAACATCAACAGTCTCCATTCTGAAAAATACCTTTCCATCATGTTTCAGGGAACGTTTCAGGGAACACCTTTGGGACACCCACCCAACCAACCCAACCGCCCCATGCTGAACACTTCAACTCCCCTTCCCACTCCGCCAAGGACATGCAGATCCTTGGCCTCATCCATCGCCAGACCTTGGCCACATGGCGCCTGGAGGAAGAGCACCTCATCTTCCACCTAGGAACCCTCCATGGATGAATGTAGATTTCTCCAGCTTCCTCATTTCCCCTCCCCCCACCTTATCTCAGTCCCAACCCCGCCTCATTTCTGAAGAAGGACTTATGCCCGAAACATCGATTCTCCTGCTCCTCGGATGCTGCCTGGCCTGCTGCGCTTTTCCAGCACCACACTTTTCAACTCTGGTCTCCAGCATCTGCAGTCCTCACTTTCTCCTAGTTGATCTTCCACCACTACCCTCTGTTTCTGTGATCAGTGCAAAAGATAACCATCTAGCCAGCCCACCCTGAATCCCATGTAACTTCTAATGCACAGCAATAAAGTTGACTCTTAACTGCCCTCTGAAATGGTTCATGAATTTAATTCAAACTATTACAAAAGCTAAAGAAAAGAGGAAGGACTGAAGGTAGCAAGGCTGTAAAATCTGTTCTGAGTGGAGATCTTTTCATATCCATCCCCAAGTCTGGCATGACAGCACCTCTACTGACAGCTGGTCAAGTACTAAAAGACATAACTGCTCGACTGGATCTACAGCAGGTGGTGAGGGAACCAACAAGAGGAAAAAACATACTTCACCACATCCTCACCAACCTGCCTGATGTTGATGCAACTGTTCGTAACAGTATTGGTAAGAAGAACCACCACATGGCCCTTGTGGAGATAAAGTCTCATCTTTATATTGAGAATACACTCCACCATGTTGCCTGATTTAAATGGGATAGCTTTGGAACAGGTCCAGCAATCAAGACTGGGTATCCATGAGGTGCTCTGTGTGATCAGCAGCAACAGAACTGTATTAAAACACAATCTGCACCTCACAAATTGACATTTCCCCCATTCTGTCATTACCCATTAAACAGGGGATTAAATCCATGTCAGTGGAGAGGGCAGAAGGGCATGTCAGGAGCAGCACCAGGCATATCTGAAAATGAACTGCCACCAAACAGGACTACTCGCATGCCAAACAGCAGAAGCAGCAAGTGATTGACAGTCCTAAATGATTCCAAACCAATAGATCAACCATAAGCTCTGCAGAGCTGCCACAACGTGTTGTGAATGGTGGTGAAAAATTAAACAACTCAGTGGTGGAGGAGGCATCACAAGTATCCTCATCGTTATCGATGGGTGAGCAGAGTACATCAGTGCAAAAGATAAGACTAAAACATTCACTCCTTAAGTCGAAGTGCCAAGTGAATGATCCACCTTGGCCTCCTCCAGAAGTGGCCAACATGACAGATACCAGTTTTCTGCTAATTTAATTCACTCCACGTGATATAAAGAAGTGGCTATATGCACTGCATATTGGAAACCCTGTGGGCACCAACAATAATTCTTGTTATTCTTTTACAGAATATAGGCATCATAAAAAAGGCCAGCATTTTTTGTCTATTGTAAATTGCCCATGCTCAGATTGACTTCCTAGGCTACTTCAGAGGGATAGTTAGGAAATCACATTGCTGTGGTTTGGAGTCACATGTGGGTCAGACCAGATAAGGATAGCAGATTTTCCACCTCTTAAAGTGAACCAAATGCTTTTAATGAAAATTGACAATCATTTTATAGTCATAATTTAAATTAATTTTAGTTCCAGATGTGTTAATTGCACTCAAATTTCATTATCTTCCATGGTGGGATGTGAATGCATGTGCCCAGACTATTCAGATTAGTTCTTAGTTCATTGACAATACTGCATCACCGACACTGCCATCAGCAGCAACAGCTCCCCCGTCCCCAAATATTCTGACAATGGTATTCTGTCTTCTGTTCCAGAACTTGCCAAGTCCCGAATCAAGCTGTTCCACTACATCATTGGCAGTTACCCAATAATATGCAAAATTGCCCAGTTATTTCTTGTACATAAAAAGTAGGTCAAATCCACGGTGGTCAATTATTTCAATGTCAGTCTACTCTCGATCATCACTAAAATGATGGAAAGTGTTATCAGTAGTGCTATCAAGCAGTACTTGTTTAGCAATAGCCTGCTCACTGATGCTCAGTTGTGGTTCTGCTAAGGCCATTCAGTTCCTGTCCTCATTAAAGTGTTGGTTCAAATATGGACAAAAAAAAGCTGAATTCCAGAGTTGAGGTGAGAATGACTTCCCTTGATACCAAGGCTGTATTTAATTAAGTATCAGAAGTCACATGACACTGGGTTATTGGCCAACAGATTTATTTGAAATCACCAAGTTTTCAGATGCTGCCCCTTCATCAGGTGAATGAAGGGGCAGCACTAGGAAAGCTTGTGATTTCAAATAAATCTGTTGGACTATAACCTGGTATCGTGTGACTTCTAACTTTGTTCACCCCGGTTCAATACTAGCACCTCCATATCTTAATTAACTGTGGCATCAAGGAGCCCTAGAAAAACTGGAATCAATGGGAATCAAAGAGAAACCCCTTCCGGTGATTGGAGTCATACCTGGCACAAAGGAAGATAGTTGTTGTTGACTATCTTCCTGAGATAGTGTGTCATCTCAGCTCCAGGACATCTCTGTATATCTTCTTCAAAGTAGTGTCCTGGGCACAACCAAAGGGGCTACAATTTTAAGATGAAAGGCGCAGGAGGTTTAAAGGGTATTTGAGGAAAATGTTTTTTCACCCAGAGGGTGGTGGGGGTCTGAAATGCACTGTCTGGATAGGTAAAATTGGAAACCTTACAACCTTTGAAAAATACATGGTGAGCATTTGAAATATCATACCATTCAAAGCTATGAGCTTAGTGCTGAAAATTTGGACTAGTGTAGATTTAGTGTAGCTTTGGTGGTACAGACTTGATGGACCAATGGGCCTCTTCTATGCTCTATGATCCCATGAATGTAAAAGCACATGGGCTCTCACAACACTATGCATCCCTCTCACTAATCTGCCAACTCGTATTATGAAGGGTGGAACCCGAAGGGCTGAACACCTCATTATGCATGAGGCAAAATGTCAGCTTCCTCACAATGGAGCAAAAGCTGGCAATCTGTTTGGTGATGGATTAAAGGATTATGATTTCTGTTGATAAACATCAAGAACCTATTCTATTACATTTGCATTCTGACTGGAACACAAGACTATCAGTTTAAATTGTATCTTGTACCAGGTCTACAGAAAATGAGGAACTTGTGCCATCAGATTATGACTGTTTGAAGGTGGCACTCAGAAGGTGAAGTGCTCTTCTTAATGGACTTGGAGTCAGTAAGAGTTGCTTTTCTTGTAAGGAAACTTTGATTTACCAAGTGAGAGGAGACTGAGCTGTTGTAAGGAATGGTGGATATCCAGGGAGGTTGGAATATGACTGTTTGAGAAAAAGCGAGTGGATGTTGCCCAGTAAAGCTGGGGCATGACTATCCAAGGAAGGAGGGAAGTCAGGTCATAGCAGCCCTAAGAAGGGTAGTGAAGGACAGAGGAAATGAGCCAGACCATACAGGGGGAGTTCAGTCTCTAGTGAATGCAAATCAACGTTGACAGAGGGAGGGTCAATGGTGCCTGAGGGAAGGTTAATGGTGAGATTGGGGAAATCAAGGAGAAAAAGAGTCATGGAGAAATGAGGAGGTCAAAGGGCAGATGCAGGCTGATGACTCGCAGCTCCCAGTCCAAGTGTTTGTGGCCAGGGGTAAAGCTGCTACAGCAGGGAGGGGAGACCATGTCATAAAGTGGATTGGTGACAGTGTGGTGGGTGGAGACTAGCT
Organism: Chiloscyllium plagiosum; assembly: GCF_004010195.1. Lineage (NCBI taxonomy): Eukaryota > Metazoa > Chordata > Chondrichthyes > Orectolobiformes > Hemiscylliidae > Chiloscyllium > Chiloscyllium plagiosum. The sequence continues at coordinate 51,922,744 of NC_057721.1, forward strand.
GTGATTGACACACAACAGTGCCCTCCCTATTGGTCCATATTCACCAAGTCAAAAACGAAGGCCAAATGGAACATGTTGACCAGATCTTTACCAGCCTTCTGTTTGCAGTTCACTTCAGATCTCATGCACCCTGTATGTTTTGATGCAGTGGCAGAGAAGAGGGCAACCAGAGAATGTCATAGGGCCTGCTGCAGCAATGGCTAGAAAGCCACTAACAGGCCATAATGGAAGGTCAGGCAGCTCAAAGTGCTGACAACCATGGTGCCAGTCCAGTCATACATCAGGTTGAAAGAACTATAATTAAAGTCACAGAACTAACTTTAACAAAAATGGAAAAAAAAATGGAACCTGCTTCTTACTGTCCATTGTTTCTTATTCAAGAGTGAGGAGACAACCTGAAGGTGATGCAGGGTTATTGGTGTGAGAAGAAAGTGGGTAATGAGTGTGAATGAGAGAGGCTGTTCAATGTAATGGAACGGAATGTCAGCATGAGCCCTGGTGAGAGGGGGGTGCAGTCACTGAGATGGAGTGACTGTGAGGGAGCAGAAAGCAGGATGCAGCACCTACCCTGAAGGAGCAGTGAAGATCAATTACACTCTTTGACATTGCAGTCCTGTTCTCTTCACCCTTGATATGGCACTGACCAGGCTGTGTTGGGTGGCATGGGCCTCTTCTGATGGTTCTCCAAGAAGAGGACAGCTCTTTGTAGCACCACCTCTTACAGGACCCTGTTAGAGAAACAAATTGGCACTTTCCCCTTCTCGGTGATCTCCCCCTGCAGTATCCACAAAGGAACAGTGCCACTGCCAATGTTAGCACTTCTCCAGGTGTATTGTGGGCTTTCAAAGGTGGCACTGGCAAATGTTGGTCTTATGGTGGATGTCTGCTGAGTGCAGTGTTGATTGGGAGCAGCTTATGGTAAGCTGCGGTGAAAATTCGACACCATTGGGCAAGCATCAGCAAGTATTTCAGTAAGTTTGTTAAGATAATAGGAAGAAAACTTACTGGGTCTCATGGCAAGATTCTGTCCAAAAAAATTAACTCAACTCGTATTTAGCCAAAACATCATGAGATTTGACCCATTATAATGACCTTCAAATTTACACTTATTTAAATCTTTGTATTCAATTTGTTAATTGCATTTCAAACTTAATGTCACAAACAAATCTCTTTTAATTTGTCTTTAGTTTATTAAATGGGGCATGGTTGCTATTACTTTGGGTAATAACATAAAATGGGTGATTACAATTTGGAAACCAATTTATATCTCTGCTGAATGTTATTGTTTCACCTTCTGCTTACCAAACACTTTCTATGCTGAGTGCAAGAGTCTATCTATATAGTGATAGAACATGGACAGCTATAAGTCTTAACAAGAAGAGGCACTTGTTTGAGGTAACAAGGTATAGTTTATTGAAATAACAAACAGTAAAATTAACATTTAAAATTTAAGCACAATTGCAACTATCACAAGCTAAGCGTGTTGTTTTTGGTATCCATCAGAATCTCATGGAAGACTATCTGTTTTTCCACCCAAAGCCCGAGACATCAACAGGTGGGTTGGAACTCAATGCAACTCAATATTTACTCTTCCAGAACCATTACTTTATACAATAGTTGCTTCCATTGATTTTTGTTTAGCCAATACTACATTGGAGTCCCCAAACAATATTTTGCTCCTCATTCATAAATGCAAAAGCGTAAAATTAATATGAGATGTAAGTAAAACCCAACAGTATTTTATCACTTCCCTTTACGGTGACAAGTGAACTATTGGTTGAAAATCTGTCTATGTTCCCTGACATCTATATTGGAGTTTAGCAGACCTGTTAGCACACAGACAGTGGGGCTTATATGGCTGAATTTCTAGATCAATGTGTCTTGAGACCTAAGGGAAATATATACAATTACAAACAGTCCTGGGTTGTGAATGGGTTCTGTTCTTGAGCGCACTCACAAGACCATTTTCTAGGCAAGTCAGAACACAATATATGACATGATAAAGGAGCCATTCAGAAATACAGAAAATATTCAAATATCGGATCTTTATAATGACACTGTTATGCAGGGATTGCATTCGTAAGTACCAACGCTCATAAGTCAGATGTTCATAAATTGGGGACTTCCGGTGTACATCTTATTCCTTATATTTAAGTTTGGAGAAAATACGCTTATCTTTGACCTTTTAATGTGATTCCCTCCATTGTACAGAGACTGACATTAACTCATTAATCTGGATATAAGACTTAAAATTAGTCGTCTGAATTGAAGATAGTATATTTCAAGGGGGATCGAAAACTGAAAAGCACAGAAGTTATGCTGAACTGTATTGAAAGTGGGTTATATAATATTAGTATGCGTTGTATATGGCATTTAATGTAAAAAATAAGAAATGAACTGGAGGATGCAATAAAGATCATAGAATTCCTACAGTGTGGAAACAGGCCATTTGGCCCAAAAGATCCACACCAACCCTCCAAAGACCATCCCACCCAGAACTATCCCCCTACCCTATATTTCCTATGGCTATTGCACCTCACCTGCACATCCCTGGACACTATGGTCAATTTAACATGGCCAATTCGTCCAACTTGCACATCATTGGGCTGTGGGAGGAAACTGGAGCACCCAGTGTGAACCCACGCAGACACAGGAAGAATGTGCAAACTCTACACAGACAGTCACTTGAGGGTAGAATTGAACCTGGGTCCCTGGCACTATGAGGCAGCAGTGCTAATCACTGAGTCACCGTGCCACCTTTAATGATCTCACCAGCATTGCAAGATTTTAATTATTCAGAAAAGAGAAAGGCCAAGGGGTAAGCTAATAGATGTCTTGAAAATAATTAGTTAATTGCATAGTCATAAAATATTAGAAATTTACTTTGGCCACATTTTCAGCATGGAGATCACAATGCTTGAATCACAACCTGCCTACACCCTTGCAGATCAAGGCTGAGCTAATGCTATGTTTATTTTCCACCTCTTCTGCATGAATTTTATATTGGCTCATTCAAATCCCGCATTGAATCCCTTTCTGTTAAACTATCTACAGCCTCTGAGCACAACGCAGCATCCTGCCAATATTGTGTGCAACTTGCATGATCCAGGCAGTTTGCTCTTTTCAAATGTTCACTGCCTATTAAATGGAGACTGCTCACATTGCACCATAAGAAGTGAGAGCAGGATTTGGCTATTTGGCCCCTTGAGGCTGCTCTGCCTTTCAGTGGAATCATGGCTGATCTTGACTTTAAAACAATTTTCCTGCACTATTCCTGTAAGTCTTGATGTTTTTAGCATGTAGGAATTTGTTGATCTCAGTCTAGAACATACTTAATAACAGAGGCTAAAAACTGACAGTGGCAGGGAATTTTAAATATCCACAGCCCTGTGAGTGATAAAGCTTGTTATAATTGTTAGCAGGCCTCTGTCAAGACAAGGTGGATAGCCTATGCTCAAGGGTTCCTGACACAGTAAGTCATGGGCAGCCTCTAAAATAAGTCATGGCCCTGTTCAGGTGGGTCAGAGTCAGGATCCTCTCCACATTAGGGGGATACGAAAGTGGGTGTTACAATTATTACTGTCGGTGCAGGTGGAGAAGTGCCCTGAGAGAGTAAGTAGACAGCAAAGAGGGCATACAGAGTTCATGCTGTCATGGGGTTAGTGTGATCAAGAACGAGCAAGGAAGATATTGCAGGCAATAGTGAAAGTGGTAGTGCATGAGCTGTAGTGGAAGGTGGGAGCAGCAATAGAGTGAGTGTAGGATATTGCAGAGAAGGTGTTGTCATTTATGCTAATTGTGTGGTGAAGGACATCAAACTTCTTCCTACAATGCTGGGAATTCCTCCACAAAGCTAGGATTGCTTTAACTTGGCTGGCAACCTCAGACATGACCTGCTGTTGTGGTCTCTACTGTTTACCCTGGGGAGGAGGAAGGACCCCATCCAGCAGGACTTCCAAGATCCTGCCTGCAAAGCAGGGCATCAATGCCCCCTGTCTGTCATGTCTGAGGCAATTGTCAGCAATCATGCTTGGCAGATCACAATTGATAGTCCCTGTCCTGGTGCACAATGGGCTTTTAAAGATGGCGGCTGTGTAAGAGATGCCAGTGAATTCCGGGATATCCTCTGAGTGGCGAGTTGTTCTGGATATTGCATGTATTAATACAGGACAGAAACTGGACATGAGAGATGTTGTGTGTGTAAGGTAGGCAATTAATTAGGAGGGTTTAGTAAAATACAGCAAATAAACTCATTAGATTTTACAGCAAGAAACGCTGCAGAAAATAGAATGGCAAATGAACATAACCAAGAAAAAAAAACCCATAAAATTCAGCCCATAGATACATTTTATGGGAGGCTACATAACTACATCAAGGAGAAGGATTTGTGGATAATGTTAAATAATGAAAGCTAAAAAGACGCTTGAGAGGAATATAAATGCTGATTGTCTCAATTAACCTCAATCTATGCATATGTTCTATTCACTTATATGAACTTCTATGATCAATAACTGTTCACAACTTTGCATATCTGTTAACATTTGATTAAGATGAGCCAGATGAATCATCTCTTGGTTCATGTAGATGATCTCCTTTTTGTAGCTTATTAGATAGAGGTAGTTTTGACTTAACTCTGTTATTTCTACAGCACATTTACCTTTGATTTTTGTCTTGCACAACATACATTGAGCACAGAAATTTTATTCAGTTCTTGTAGGACAAAGAGACAGTTTTTATCTTACAAAGATTGCACCAAGATTAAATAGGTGGAAGTAGTGGTGAATTGAGACTTAGTAAAGTGACATGAATTTGAGATGATCTCTAGGGAAATCAATTTTGGCAGAGACGTCCAACTCGAAGAGGGTGGCCACATACAGTCCCTGAAAACTTGCAATTTGCTGCTTAAAGTACAATACAGAAGCTCCAATACCCTTTTGTTCAATTTGGGCATCTGCCCCACTTCTCTGGGCCTGCTACCACCTCCATTTCTCATCTTTTGGATGTGGCAATAGCAAAGCGCAAAGCAAAGCAATCCAATTAAATAGGCTATCCCAGTGAGCAGGAAGGAGCAGATAGCAGCAAATAAAAACCGAAAGAATCGTGGATACTGTAAATCAGAAACAAAAACAGCAGGTCTGGCAACATCTGTGGGGATAAATCAGAGTTAATGTTTTATATCTGGTGACACTTCCTCAGAACTCAGATAGCAGCCGTTCCAGTAGGGGAAGGGCTACTATAGTCAGGAAGGATAGCAGCAGCAGACAGCACTTCCCCAACAGTCACATTCGCAATTCAATATGGTCAAAACTATGGATGGCAATAAACTTTTTCAGGTAATAATTGTCCAGAGCTTAATGTAATTCCACATGGGATGTACATGGGATTCAATGACATGTATAGAATTATCAAGAGGAATGGATGACAGTGGATTAACAGCTCCTCAATTTCTATAATTTTGAGACTCCACAAATATAACAGTGAGGAGGAGAGACAGAGCACAGACCTAAGTCTCCAATTGAGCTGCAATGTTTTAAATCAACATATTTTGTTTTACAAAACTGAAAGGTTTTGCCACTTTTAATTTGATGGTTTAAAGCATTGCAGCTCAATTGGAGACTTCGGTCTGTGCTCTGTCTCTCCTCCTCACTGTTATAGTTGTGGAGTCTCAATGCTATAGCCTATTAGTGAAGTTTTATAAGGTGACATCACCTTTAGGAATTTGTAGAAATGCACAAAATGGTTGAACAGCTTTGTTAACACTCCTACAAAAAACCTATAGGAACCATGAAACCTGTTGACTAATGCCATAGACAACCTTTTAAAACATTGTAAGTTTATAAAGCACAAGGGTATTGGCCAAGCAGTGAATAAACAGCATTATCATCTTTGGGTGGCTGCTCTCTTGCATGTGGTTCACTTTCAGGCATATCTGCTTTCTTTGATGATGAAGCATTTTTTTCTGCAGTAAAACAAACGGGAAATCTTTTAGAGTAGTTTAATCATCAAAACAAATCGAAGATTGCAACAGGAAAATAAAGTCAACTGCAGTATGTAAAGCTTGCTTCAAAACAGAAGGAGGACAAATTTAATATGTCGATGGTATTGTTTACTGAATAGCAAACATAGAAGAAGAAATATGCAGTTTCAGATATGCTGTAAACACACAATAAAATAACTGCTTTTCGAACATAACTTCACACCAACCTTTTACCCTTTGGGCACTAATGAGAAAGTGGAAAAAGGATTCCCAGGCTCACTGTTAACTTGTTGAACCAGGTCATAAAAGCTCCTTTCATGGCCAAGTCCTCGCATGAGACTGAAGGAGAAGGCCATTCGACCCCACAAGCTTGCTCCACTATTCAATATGATTGTGGTTGATCATTGAGACCAATACCCTAATCCTTCCTTTCCCCATATCCCTTGATCCCTTTAACCATAAGAGCTATAGTTACGTCCCTCTTGTAATCACAATGTTTTGGCCTCAACCAGTTTCCATGGTAGTGAATTCCACAGGCTTACCACTCTCTAGGTGAAGAAATGTTTCTACCTTCTTCCACTTTCAGACACTACCACTACACCATAAGATCTCACAATTAAAGAAAAAGTTCTGCTAGGAGGCAACTAATGGCAACTAGATAATTCTGTGTTTTAATGATAATGGTCGAGGGATAGATGTTAGTCAAACCTCTAAAAGAAGCCCCGAGCTTTTCTTTACAAAAAGTATAAAGATTTTGAATAATTCATGAAGTTGTTCATTTAGAGAAGGATCCCTGATGGTCCTCTAAGCAGATTGCCTTTTGGGAAAAGGCCAGACCAGCAAGGCCTGTATCCTTGGGAGTTTAGAAGAGTCAGAGACAACTGAATTGATACAGATGAGATCCTGAGAGGACTTGACCAAGTGGATGTTGAAAGCATGTCTCCTCTTATAAAGTCATAGTCATGGAGTCAAAAAGCATGGAAACAGACCCTTCAATCCAACCGGTCCATGCCGATCATAATCCCAACCTAAACTATTCCCAACTGCCTGCACTTGGCCCATATCCCTCCAAACCTTTCTTATTTATGAACTTATCTAAATGTCTTTTAAACATTGTAACTGTACCCATATCCACCACTTCTTCTGGAAGTTCATTCCACACATAAACCATTCTCTGCGGTAAAGTGCTCCTCGTGTCTTTTTAAAATCTTTCTTCTCTCACCTTAAAATATGTCCCTTATCTTGAAATCCCCCGCCCTTAGGAAAAGACACCGGCCATTCACCTTATCAATACCCTGCATGATCTATAAAGCTCCATCAGGTCACCTCCATGCTCCGATGAAAAAAGTCCCAACCTATCCAGCTACTCCTTATAACTCAAACTCTCCCTGTCTGACAGATTTCTGGTAAATCTTTTCTGACCCCACTTCAGCTTAACAATATCCTTCCTAAAAAATGGCGACCAGAACTAGACACAGTATTCCAAAACAACCATCATTAATGCCCTGTACAACCTGAACATGACATCCCAACTCCTATTATCAAAGGTCTGAGCAACGAAGGCAAGTGTGCTAAATGTTTTCTTAACCACCCTGTCTAGATGTGATATGAATTTCAGAGAATTATGCACTTGAACCTCTAGGTCTCTCTGTTCTACAACACTTCTCAAGCTCTATTTTGAATTGTTTGTTTTACCAAAATGCAATACCTTATGTTTCTCCAAATTAAACTCTATTTGCTACTCCTCAGTCCATTGATCCAACTGAGCACATGTGGGAGAACCTTAGAAATAGGGTCATAGTTTTAAAATGATGGAGTGCTCATTTAAAACAGAAATGAGGACATTTATTTTTCTCTCAGATAGTTGTGAGTCTTTGGAATTCTCTTCCTAAAAAAAGTAATGGATGCAAAACCTTTAAACTCTTTAAAGGCAGAAATTGATAGACTTTTGATTAACAAGCAGAGGGGAAAGCAGGGATACCCAAGAATGTACGGTTGAGGTTAAATTCAGATCAGCCACAATCTTATTGAATGGTGGAGGAGCCTCAAAGGGCTGAGTGACCTATTCTTGTTCCTTGTTCATATATAACTGCTGCCTCACCCACCTCAAAATGCATTGATTTAAACATGTCTGAAGCACAAAGCTGGGCCTTTTGGATAGTAGGAATAATTTATGCCCTTTGAAGCGGCTGAGTAAGTCATTCAAATGTCTTTAATATTGAAACAATGCTCTAAAATGTTACAATGCCCCAAGATGTTTGCCAGAAATGTAAAAAGAAAGAATACTTGTTCAAACGAAATGGTATTAGAAGGGGCCATTAAATTTTATTCAAGGAAATGAGTAATAAAGAGGGCCTTAAAGGAGGACTTGTAAATTGGAAGGCTTTATCAAAGAAATTATAAACATTGGGGTTTAGCAGTAGAAGACAAAACTTTCAATTGTGAGAAAACGAAGGGAAAATGAAGAGGCTAGGATCAGAGGAAAGGTGAGATCAGTGATTGAAGAAGTTTGATTGAAGAAGGGACAGAGATAGGAAAGGGCAATGTCATAAGGGATTTAAAGGCAAGAGATTCTGTGGCTATGATCAGACAAATAAGAATAGAACTAAGTGAAGATAGTAATACTTTACAGGACCAAAATATGGCAGTTGTTGGAAATGTGAAATGAAAACAGGAAATGCTGGACACACTCAGGAGGTTTCAGCAGTCTCCATAGTGATAGAAACAGATTTAATGGACTGAATTTTGTACAAGTAGTAGAGGTCCCAGCAAGTGCCATGGGAATTGAGATCAAAAACAGAAGGTAACCCTACAGCAAGACCTAGACGATCAGATTACCAGCGACAGCACGTCATTCCAAAACAATTTAGGATTAAAATAAGGTTAGCTTTAAGTCTGAGAACCATGACCACTTACTTGAAATTGAACGTGTACAAAGTACTGCAACAACCACACACGCAATCAATACAATTAAACCGCTAGCTATTAGTGATATCCACAATCGTCTGTTACTGGCAGAACCTGTTGAGAATTATGGAGGACATGCATTACAAATTATGTTGAGTAACATACCGTAAAGCAGAACTTAAGAGTTTACCCATTTTGTTCTAATGTAACGAAATGGAGATATTAGAGTGGATGTGCAAAAGCTGAGTCAAAGAGATAACTTTTAAGGAAAATCTTTTTAAAAAGGCAGAGAAGCAGAAGTTGAGAGACGGAATTACAGATATTCAAGCATATGATTAGGAGCAAAAGTAGGACACACAGACCCAAGAGGCTGCTCTGAAACTCAATAAGACAAGACTGATCTGACAAGACAAGACCCAAAGATCTTGCTTAAGAAGAATCTTTGCCTTAAAAATAATCAAGGACTCTTCGCCCACCACCTTTTCAGGATGAGAGTTCCGTGACCCTCTGTGAGCAAAAAAAATTTTTCTTACTCTGGCTTAAATGGATGAAACAGTGATCCCTTGTTTTACATTCTCCTGCAAGAGTAAACATCCTAACCACATGCAGTCAGGTAAAACCCACCATCTGTGGTTATCTAAAACATGGTTAAAGATAGTATCAAACTTCAAAAAAAGTTTATATAATTGCACACAAGTGGGTGGCAAGTCGGGGGTTTAAATAGCAACAAAGACTGACTAAATGTATAATGGAAAGTCTAGTACGAGGGCAAGATAGCTGGAAACATAAAATGAGATAATAAAAGATAATAATATGTTAAAAAAAAGTTTCTGTAGAAAGCGCATCTGAGGAATTTATAATAGGAAATAAGCAGATAGAAGATTAATTGAACAGGTAATTTTCATTAGCATACAGATCTGGATCTTGCTGTGTGGAGGACAATAGCAAATATTGCAGAGGACACTCAGCTTGGAAGAATTATAAACTGTGAGGAGGACAGTGTGAAGGTCCAAAAGGACACTGACAAGTTGGTATGGTGGGTGGATAGGGGCAGATGATGTTCAATGCAAAAAGTGTGAGGTATTGAACTTTGGTAAGACAAGCATTGAAAGACAACATAAAATGTGTGGACAATTCTAAGGAGGGGCTGTAGGAGCACAGGGACATGGGTGTATATATGCACAGATCATAGAAAGTGGCAGAACAGGCAAGAGAGCAGTCAATAATGCATCCAGAATCCTCAGCTTTATTAAAAGGGATATAGAGTAGAATATAATGTTGAACTTGTATAAGACATTTGTTAGAGCTCAGCTGAAGTGTTGTGAACAATTGTGGGTGCCACAACATAGGAAGGATGGGGACACATTGGAAAGAATGCAGAAGTGGTTTACAATAATGTTTCCAGGAATGAGGAACTTCAGTATTGAGGATAGATTGAAGAAGTTGGAATTTTTCTCCTTGGAGAGAAGGCTAAGAGGAGATATGGTGGAAATTTTCAACATCATGAGTGAACTAGGTAGATTTGATTTGGAGAAATTGTACCCTCTCATAAAAGGAACAAGAACAAGAAGCCATAGATCTAAACTGATCTGTAAAGCAAGCAAGAATGAAGTGAGGAAAAGCTTTAAACACAGTGAGAAATTAGGGTATGGAATACACTGCCTGGAAGTATGGTGGAGAAAGGTTAAATGTGGTCAGCCAAGGAGGTATCAGATGATTATTTGGACAAAAGTCATATGCAAGAGTGTAGGGACAAAGCTGGAGATTTGCTGTAGGTAATTTTGCTAATTTAATGAGCCACTGCAGGAATGATGGGCTGCATGGTCTCCTCTTGTGCCATAATATTTCAGTGATTCTGTAAATTCCCCCATCAGTGAAATCCATGAGGCTCAAGGACCTTCAATTGAACAAGGAGAGAATCTAAGACAAGGGTCTTCAATGCAGCAAACTATCAATCTTTTAAATCCAAAAATGTGGCATTTTGGGAGAATAGTGCAACCTCCAGATACCAACATTTGCAAACTCAGAGCCTTGAGAGATAGCAATAGGGTAGTGGTAAATGTAATTATACACACACATGTATAAAAACTAATCATGAAAAGTAAAAAGCTTGAAGAGAAATATTCTACCTAATCTGAAAGGGACTGAAAACGTTAATACTGAGGAGTGCAATGAGCACCTCCCACTACAGTGTTATTTGAACACAACGGATTGTGATCATGAAGGAGTGAGATCTACACCAGCTCCTCCTCCAAATCTCTGTAACAATGTCTGTCATATCAACATAACCTACAATAAACTAATTTTGTTAACGAGAAGAGATGCTTGTGATGAGACCAGGAAGTGGTTTTCATCTACCATACTAGACCAAGTAGGCCCTGTTGTTTCCTACAGATAAAGAGAATATTGGCAACCTCCTTCAACATGAGCAGGAGCTCTTATAGCATGTTTAATTGGCATACCCAACAGCTAAAGTCACCACAGTCCCACTCTCCCATTAGAGAGAGAGCAGACTGGTGGTAGTTTAAACTTAGGGTCATCACTCCTCAGGTGAGGGGTGAGGTTGAAAAGGTGCAGCGAATGAACCTGCCCTGTTGGTGTAACTCTGCATCACAAATCAGTTGTCCAATCAATGCCTATACCCATGCCACATAGTATTGACTGTCGACAAAGTTGTCTGATAACTTAGTGGTAGTCGAGGAGTCAAGCAAAGCGGGGGTAGAACAAAGCCAGGTGATATCAGCTTAATGAAAATGAACAGTTTGCCTAGTGGCATTGTCAGATAAATGATTATGGGTTTCAAACATAGCTTGCTGGGAATGGGCATGGATTCAGGAGGTTGACAACTTAACAGGTTTTCAGAGGAAAAGGCAGTTCACTGGAAATGGTGCAGCTCTGATTTGCAAGGTTAATGGTCTCAGGGCTTTCAGTTTGTGGAGAGAGACTTTCTGGAAAATGGGCCAGAACATTAAGAGGGCGAATCACAGAATCCATACAGTGTGGAAACAGGCTCTTCAGCCCAACAAGTCCACACTGAACCGTCGAACAGTAACCCACCCAAACCCCTTCCCCCTACCCTATATTTACCCCTGACTAATGCACCTAACCTTCACAACCCTGAACACTATGGGCAATTTAGCACAGGCAATTCGCCTTACCTGCACGTCTTTGGACTGTGGGAGGAAACCGGAGCATCTGGAGTAAATCCATGCAGAACAGGGAGAATATGCAAACTCCACACAGGCAGTAGTCTGAGGCTGGAATCGAACCTGGGTCCCTGGCACTGTGACGCAGCAGTGCTAACCACTGAACCACTGAATTATTAACAATATTGGCTGAAGTGGGGTTCAGGAGAGGAAGCTTTGTATTCAGTACTTTATGAGGAATAGAGGACGATAGGAATCTTGTCTGCAAGATGAACGCAGAGGCAGTCAGAGGAAGGTTGGGTAGGAAACTCAAAAAAAGATGCAATTTCAAGACTCACACTGGGAATTACTTGGTGGAAGTTTGCCCCATTGGCTCGTAAAAGAGAGAGATGGGACAGAGCTGTTGATAGGTTTAGCTTGATTTTAGTGACCAGGTTCCAGATGAGGGGAAGTAATTGTTGGCGACTAGGATATTAAAGGTAGGAGCGAGGGTATAATTGAGTGAATCAGTAGCTGCAGACATATTGTTGCAAATCAAGTAGCAAAGACTAGATAAGTAGCATTTGGAAAGTACAGTTGGAAGTGAATTGTCTAAGTGGACAGTGAGAATGGCAATCTTTAGACACGGAAGGCTGATATAGGTGGAGAACAATTCAAGGATTGATACCAGAACCACATTCACGTAATAACTTTACTCAAGTCATAAAAGTCAAAAGAAAATTAGAATCACAATTCAAACTGCTGCCAGTTTGCAAAGTCCAGAGATTTTGCCAACAAATCAATGAGTGAAAATTTTTCTCACCTTGGTTACAAACAGAAATCTTTTCAGTGGTGGATACAGACAGTGTTCGGTGGTTCACCTGACAGGAATATGTTCCACTTTCATTCCGCTCAAATACAGAAAGATTCAGGAAACTTGTGGTGGAGAACGAGCCATCACTGTTAGTGTGGAGAGTCCCATTCTTAATGCCATTGGTGATTAGCTGTCCATCTTTAAACCAGGACACTTGAATGTCATCAGGATAGAATTCCTGTGATGTGCAGATTAACTCTCTCCCTTGATTAGGGTAAGGCTGAGCCCTTTCAATTAACTGGACAGTTGGCCGAGCTGAAAGTCAATTGTAACATGTTATTAGACCTCTATACTTCAGTCTGCTTGTCAGTTTGCATTGAATAGTTTCAAGGGCTTATTGATGATCCACAGTGAGAAACTTTGAACTGTCAACTATGTGTATATATCAGATAAATAAAAGGCTAGCAACTGCAAATCAGAGGGGCTGGCATCATGGATCAGTTGATGCCTTAAGATCCACTAGGAAGAATTCTCAGGTGAGCTTGTAAATTTGGTAAGCAGTCTATCTGCCTGAAACGAGCAAGAGGTGGGAACGAAGGAGACCTTTCAGTGCATCAAACCATTCAAGTTTCCTGTAAAAACAATTCAACTTGTCCCATATCATCTTTTCGCATAGTTCTGCAGTTTTTTTTCCCTCCTGGCACTCATACAATGCCATTTTGAAAGCCAGAGGCAAACCTGCCTCCACCACACCACCATCCATACAATGGATGTGAAATATTGATGGAACACTGCCAAAAAGAACTCCTTTTGTGTCCTTTTGCTCAACATTTTAAATCTATATAATCTTGTTCCTGATCCATTTGCCAATGGAAACAATTTCTCTCTATCTATCATATCTAGATTCCTCATGTTTTTGGCCACCTCCATCGAATCCCCATTCAATCTTCTTAATGATTGTTTGGTGATATATAAAATGCAAGCTGACCTATGAGTTCCATTGGCAAGGTGAGCATGTGATGCCCATCTCTAATTGTACTGGAGAAGCTGGCTTTGAGCAGTCCATGTGGTGTTGATGGTACACCCATAATGCTGTTAAGAAGGAAATCCAGGAATTTGACAATTAAGAAATGATGGTATAGCTCCAATCAGGATTGTCCTGGGCTCGGAAGGAAACTGACCTATGGCAGATGAACCATAGAATCCCTACAGTGTGGAACAGGCCCTCTGCCCAACAAGTCCACAGCAACCCTCTGAAGACTAACCTACCCAGACCCATTCACCTACTACTCTACATTTACCCAGACTAAAACACCTAAACCTGAATACTGTGGGCAATTTAACATGGCCAATTCAATAACCTGCTCATCTTTGGATTGTGGGAGGAAACTGGAGTACTGGAAGAAAACCCACGCAGACACGGGGAGAATGTGCAAACTTCACACAGACAGTTGCCCGAGGTGGGAGTTGAACCCAGGTCCCTGGTGCAGTGCGACAACAGTGCTAACTACTGAACCACGGTGCCACCCTAAGTAGCAAAAGTGTGGGAATGAAGGAGACCTTTCAGTCCACCTAGAACTGTTTCCATGCATTTTGGGACAGTAATAGCCTAGTGGCATTGTCACTAGACTATGAATCCAGAGATAATGTCTCAGAGAGATGGGTTCAAACCCAACCATAGCAGATGATGGGATTTGATTAGGATTAAGAGTCTAATGACCATGCCGCAACTACTGATTGTCAGGAAAACCCATTTGGTTCTTTAAGGAAAGAAAACTGCCATCCTGTCTTGGTTTGGCCCACATGCAACCCAATATGCTCTTGTCTCTTGTCACTGCATTCTTTATATGGCTGATCCAGTTCAGTTTCTGAGGAATGATAACCCCCAGGATGTTGATGGTCGGGGATTCAGTGATGGTAATATCATTGAATAATAAGGGAAGATGGTTAGATTCTCTCTTGTCGGAGATTTCCTGACACTTGTACAACTCAAATCTTTCTTAGCAGCCCAATCTGAATGTTATGCATTAGGACATGGACTGCTTCAATATCTGAGGAGTTGAGGATGGTACACTTAGTTGCACAGTCTTACAGAAGTTGAATATTTCTGAAAATAGAGAAATCTCACCAAAACGTTTTATCTTGCTCTGATCAGGGAAAAAACAAGAATGACATACTTCAACCTTTATGACAAGAGAAAAGGGTGTAGATTGGTTGGCAAATCAACTCTTTTTGGTTAAGTCATAGCTACGGAGAAAGTAATGGGGAACTCTAGGCTCTTTGTGCTCCCAGATTACTCATAAAATGCACAAGGCTTAATAGTATTCCTTTTGTTTGTGGAGTCTATTAGATGTAATTCTGTGAAAAAAAGTTGCTGAAACCCTCCTCTGAGCTTTTGTTACCTATGAGCTTAAATATTCCAATGTGCTAGGAGAATGTTTCCTGTCATGGGAGAATGAAGGACTAAAGGGTACAGTTTAAAAATAGGGAAGTCTCAAATTAAGGTGGAGGTGTAAAGGAATTTCTTCTCTCAGAAGGCTGTTAGTGTTTGGAACCAACACAATGAATGCTGAAGAAACTCAGCAGGTCTGGCAGCATCTTTGGAAAGAAACAGAGTTAACGTTTTAAGGTTGACATGACTCTTCTTCAGTGTTTGGAATTCTTTTCTCTGGAAAACAATGGAGACTGAATAATTGACTTTATTCGAGGCTGAATAATTGAAGTTATTATCAGATCAGGTATAATCTTATTGAATGTGGAGAAGAATCAATGTGCCAAATGGTTCCTATTTCTTAAGATTTTTTGAAATTTGTCTTGATTAGCCTCTTACCTTGTCCCCTGCGTAAATTTTGGCTTATCCCTTAGTCAGTTGTTCTAATATAGATCCTGTTGCTTTCACCCATTCCCCATGCCCTTTGAATTCTATTGGCTCCCAGTGCAGAATTTTCTTAATTTTGAAATTCTCAGCCCTGTTTTTAAATCCCTGTAAAACTTTATCTTTCTATCCATGTAATCTCCACCACACTCAAGCTATCTGTGTTCCTCTAATTCTGGCCCTTTCTGCATTCCCAGATTTTAACTCTACAAACTTGTTTTCTGACCTTTTAGATAAGAAGGCCTGAAGTTCTGTAATTCCATACACCCCTTTCTTCCTTTAAGACTTTTCTTTACAGGTAAACTCTGGTCATGTTTTTGCTTATCTATCCTAATACCTACTATGTGTAAAATTTGCTTTCGAAGTTCTCTTTTGAAATGGCTCGAGCTGTTTAAGATGCTACATAAACACACATTATTATTGGAGTTACTGCAATATATAGAGAATTGCTGTTGGTGATGTATAAACCTTACAATCAATCTCTACTTCTGAACCAGAAAATCTTAAGAAATAGGAGCCATTTGGCACATTGATTCTTCTCCACATTCAATAAGATTATACCTGATCTGATAATAACCTCAATTATTCAGCCTCGAATAAAGTCAATTATTCAATTTCCATTGTTTTCCAGAGAAAAGAATTCCAAATACTGAAGAAGGGTCATGTCGACCTTAAAACGTTAACTCTGTTTCTTTCTCTACTTCTGATTCCTGAAGAAGGGCTCATGCCCGAAACGTCGATTCTCCTGCTCCTTGGATGCTGCCTGACCTGCTGCGCTTTTCCAGCAACACATTTTCAGCTCTGATCTCCAGCATCTGCAGTCCTCACTTTCTCCTCCTTTCTGAACCAGGCAACCAGGATTAAAGCCTCACCCACTCAAGAGTTACACAGTAACATGTCTGAACAGGTTAATTAGAAAACATTTGAAAACTGAGGAATGATAAAACAGCGGTGTTTTTTGAATTGTAGATATAAAACACACCTTGTACAATAATGCGTGTACCTTTGCCAGTTGCTGATTTTGAAGGAGGTGGGATTTCAAAATCAACTTGACAGAAGTAAATGTCAGAATCATTTAAATGAAGATTGTAGATTATTAAAGATGAGGATTTTGTTGAAGCATTCATCGTAATGTTAGCACGTTCTGTGCAATGTATGATAGAAGAACAATTAAATGTATTTTCCACACGATGGCAGAATGATTGTGTACTGCTGTTTCTCTTCCACGTAATCCGGAATTGTTCTACTGTATCACTGTATGAACAATTTATTTGTATGTTGTCCCCCTTCAATGCTCTGATCTGTGATGGTTCTTGGAAGACTGTTAGATTTCTGCTTCTCACTAAAGAAATTAAGAAACAAAAATGATTAACAATGTATAATTTCTGATCAGGAATGAACATTTCATATGTCCGGGTGTAGTTTATAGTTTAGTAAACTGAGTCAATACAAAGACATTATGAATCTTTTTTGCTGAAAAGAAGTAAATAGAATTGGACGTCTTGCTGACTTCATAGAAAGGTAATAGCAGGAGTAAGTCATTCAGCTTCTCAAGCCTGCTCTGGTATTCTAGATCATGGCTAATCATCTTCCTTCATATCACTTTCTCACAATCTACCCATATCTTCGACATTGTTAGTAATTAGAAATCTATCAATGTCTCTTTTAAACTTACTTTAATGCCCTTCCAGGTAGCGAATACCAAAGTATCATTACCTTCCAAGTGAAGAAATTCCTCCTCATCTCAGTTCTAAATTGCTTACCCCCACAGCCAAGGGAACCATCCACTCGGTCTGTCCCTATAAGAAGTCCGTATGTTTCTATAATCATTCTTCTAGTCTCCAGTTTCTTCCCATCTTTCCTCATAGGACTGACCCACTATCCTAGCTATCAGGCTGGTGGACCTCTAAAACACTCCTTCTATATATCTTCCTTAAGCAAAGGTCCCAGAACTGTATACAACACTCCAAGTACAGTCTCACCAGAGACCTAGACAGTTCACCATAAAATCATTCGACACAGGAGCAGAAGTAAGCCATTCAGCCCATCTGCTCAGCCATACAATGAGACCATGACTAATCTCATAATCATCAACTCCACTTTCCTGCTTTCTCCTTATAACCCTCAATTACCTTTCTGATTAAAAATTTATCCATCGCACCTCAAAACTATTTAATGATCCAAACTTGACAGCTCTCTGTGGCAAAGAATTCCAAAGATCCATTGAGGAGAAAGTGAGGACTGCAGATGCTTGAGATCAGAGCTGAAAATGTGTTGCTGGAAAAGCGCAGCAGGTCAGGCAGCATCCAAGGAACAGGGGAATCGACGTTTCGGGCATAAGCCTGAAGAAGGAAGAGCACTCTGCCTGTATTCCTGATGAAGGGCTTTTGCCTGAAATGTCGATTTTCCTGCTCCTCGGATGCTGCCTGAACTGCTGTGCTTTTCCAGCATCATTCTATTCCATAAATTTAAAGACTCCCTTGCAGCTAATCTTCATGTTACTTCCAAGTTTACCCTTATCCTTTCCAGTTTTTTTTGGCGTTTACAACTTTCCCAATTCTTTAGCTTACCACTAATCTTTGCCACTTTGCATGTTTGTTTCTGTGCTATACAACTCTATGACTCGAAACAATAGGGTTACATGGGCAACCTTCTGACCTTTAGGCATCATTGCCTAATTATTAGAATTTTGAAAGATGATCACTAAGGCATCCAATATCTCTGAAGTCATCTCTTTCAATACTCTACAACGAAGGTCAGCAGGTCCCAGGGATTTGTCATCCCATTAATTTTCCAACCTGACTTTTTTACTAATACTAATTTCTTTCAGTTCCACACTCTCACTAGACTCTTGATTTACTGACAAATGTATTCCTGTGTTTTTCATTGTGAAGAAAATATCTGTTCAGTTTTCCTGCCATATCCATCTTTCCTATTTTTAATTCTCTTGTGTTTGCCTGTAATTGAACCACATTTGTCTTTGCTAATCATTTCCATTTCTCTTCTCTATAAAAGCTTTTAAAGTCTGTCTTTATGTATATTGCTGT
Source organism: Chiloscyllium plagiosum (assembly GCF_004010195.1). Lineage (NCBI taxonomy): Eukaryota > Metazoa > Chordata > Chondrichthyes > Orectolobiformes > Hemiscylliidae > Chiloscyllium > Chiloscyllium plagiosum. The sequence goes on from NC_057721.1 coordinate 51,941,489, forward strand.
TGTACGCTCATATGCTATTGGTTCTTAAATTCTACCAATTCTCAGGCATGCAATAGTTTTTGGCAACTCGATAAGCCTCCTCCCTGGCTCCTTTGCCTTTCCTATTGGGTATTTTTGCCTTATAATGTATATATTTTCAAAGTGAATTTTTTGATTCTTTAAATAATAGCCATTGTTTTAGATTAGATTACTTACAGTGTGGAAACAGGCCCTTCGGCCCAACAAGTCCACACTGACTCGCCGAAGTGCAACCCACCCTGACCCATTGCCCTGCATTTATCCCTTCACCTAACAGTACGGGCAATTCACCTAACCTGCACGTTTTTGGACTGTGGGAGGAAACCGGAGCACCTGGAGGAAACCCACGCAGACACGGGGAGAATGTGCAAACTCCACACAGTCAGTCGCCTGAGGCAGGAATTGAACCCAGGTCTCTGAGGCAGCAGTGCTAACCACTGTGCCTCCGTGCCGCCCAGTTTTATGTACTGTCAAACCGAATAATATATTTTCGATCCACTTACCAAAGCCAACCCTCTCCTTGTCATTTTATAATTGCCTTTGTTATGATTTAGATCCTAGTTTCAGACTGAACTACAAATTTTTCTAACTTAATGGAAAATTCTGTAAAACTATGGTCAATATTAAAGTTTGTATTACACAGGATTACCAATTAGTCATTTCTCACCGCTTAATACTAAATATAAAATAGCCAGTACCTCAGTTGGTTCCTCAACATATTTCTTCAGAAATTTATCACGCACAAGCAATCTTCCTCCACAGCATTATAGAACATCAGATTTACCAAGACCTAATCTAGATCCGAATCATTCAATTACTGCAATTCCCTTGCTAAATGTATGTCTAATTTCCTGAATTACATCCTGCCCTACATTATCGCCACCTGTTTTGTGACCTAAAAAAACATTCCTAGTGTTTGCTGCCTTTTGCTGTTTCTTACTTCACAGAAACTGCATCATGTTCTTCCAATCAGTGATTCTCTCTTGATGATACACTGATCTTGTTCATTATTAATAGTATCTCCTTTCCCTTTTTGCCCTCTCTTCTGAATGTCAGGTATGCATTAATATTCAGTTCCCAATCTTTGTCACTCTGCAGCTACACCTCCATACTGGCAATAATATCACAACCTTTCACTTCACAGATGCCACCAATTCACCTATTTTGTGAATGTTGTGTGTACGTGTGTACTCATATAGAGTAATGGTGTCTTTTTAGCACTATTCTATAATTTGATGCTAGTTAATTTTAGGATTTGTTTCTCAATGCTTTTCACTTTCAATTACAGCTTTCCTACTTCAAATAACCAGTTTTGTTTTTATCTGAGTTTCCTCTTAGGTTCCCAGGCCCAGGCAAGTAGTCTTAACCGTCCACAACAGCATGAGCAAATTTCCCTGTGATGGTATTAGCCCAAATTTTGTTAAGGTGTAACCCATTCTCCTTTTAGAGACCTCCCCTGCGCCAAAAGCAGTCCCAATGTCTGAAAAATCTAAAGACCTCCCCCTGCGCCATATTTCCAACTGCATATTCTTTCAATCTTTTTGTCATTATGATCCCAGCTGATGGTAATTCTGGGCAAGTCAAATCATAGAGTGCCTTGATAGATCATAAATTATACTTTTATATTATAGTTAGTATTATGATTTGTTACTGAATATATTCACATAAGGTTGTCAATTCTTTTAGATAAAGATAATGTGCTTATTATACAAAAGGCAAAGAAAAAAACAATACATATCAGACAATTTAGAAAGATTTTAAGAGCAAAAAGGGTTAAGGCCTTCCTCTGCAATATCTTTTACAAACACTGAACCCTACTCAAGTGTCACCCCTATCTTAACCCTCTTTATTACTCTTTCTTAACTCTGAATGTTGCAGGCATTTCCTTTCCATTACTTTGTATATCAGATGTCAATCTCTCTATCTCTTTCCAGCTCTGAAACCAGGTTTCTCAGAATCTAAATTACTCTTCTTCTGGTATGAAATGGGTCAACTGAAACCTGATTGTGACCCTATAATATATAGTTCTGTCACTCTATATATTATAAAAGTACAACTTTATAAACATTTCATCAATTAACTGCACAGATATCCAGTCATTTCCCTTTAGTCTCATGCTTTCTTGGAAATAATGTTTGAATTTGCTGTTCAAAATTACTTTCTGAGAACAGAATTTAAAAACCAACACATTAACTTCTACTGCAAAATCCAAGTTCCCAAATGATAATAACGTATTCTAAACTATTGTCACACTTTTTGTATACGTACTAGTATGTGGTACTGGGAACTATTCTGAGATTACTGCCTTAGTGGTCCTGGTTTTCAGTCTTTTGCCCAGCTTCCTAAATTCTACTTTCAGGACCTCATCCCTTTTTCTACTGAGGCCATTGGTCCCACTTCGGACCATGACTTCTGACTGTTCACTCTCCTCAAAAGAATGCCCTGTAGCCACACTGTGGGAGCCTTGAACTTTCACCAGGCGACAGCATGCCATTCAGGTGTCACATATATAGCCTCAGAAATGCCTGTCTGCTCCATGAACTATTGAATCACCCACCACTATTGCCAGTCCACCTTCCCCTCCCCACCCTCAGTGCAGCTGAATCACTTGCTGTGACAAAAACCTGGCTCTCATTACATTCCTCAGATGAACCATTGGCATCATCAGTTTACAAAACAAATTTGTGAGTGAGATAGATCCAGGGGATTCTTGTACTACCTGCCTGCTATTTCTAGACAGCCCAGTAGTTAACTTTCCTTCTTTGGTCTTAATTAGCAGTGTGATCACATAGCTCTTAGCTTTACTGATACACCATCACTCCAGCTGCGGTTCAAATTTCAAAACCTGGAATTTGAGATCTTGCAGCTGAAGGTGCTTCCTGCATATGTGATCATCTAATCCTTGTGAAGCATCCACTGTTCCCAAAAATGATAGGCATTTGACATAATTGAACTATCCTGCCATGCCTTAACTCATTCAGACCTTCCAGTGTCAATATAGAGTCTTAGAGTCATAGAGATGTACAGCACGGAAAGAGACACTTCAGTCCAACTCATCCATGCCGACCAGATATCCTGACCTAATCTAGTCCCATCTGCCAGCACCTGGCCCATATCCCTCCAAACCCTTTCCATTCATATGCCCACCCAGATGCCTTTTAAATGTTGCAATTTTACCAGCCGCCACCACTTCCTCTGGCAGCTCATTCCATACACGCACCACACTCTGTGTGAAAAAGTTGCCCCTTAGGTCTCTTTTATATCTTTCCCTGCTCACTCTAAATCTATGCCCTCTACTTCTGGACTCCCCCACTCCAGGGAAAAGACCTTGTCTATTTACCCTATCCATGCCCTTCATAATTTCATAAACCTCGATAAGGTCACCCCTCAGCCTCCGACGCTCCAGGGAATACAGCCCCAGCCAATTCAACCTCTCCCTGTAGCTTAAATCCTCCAACCTTGGAAACATCCTTGTAAATCTTTTCTGAACCCTTTCAAGTTTCACACCATCATTCCGATAGGAAGGAGACCAGAACTGCACGCAGTATTCCTAAAATGGCCCGAGCAATTTTGAATGACATCATTTATTTCCTTGTTCTGAGTTTGCAGTTTTCATTGTTTTATACTTTACTTTGCAATTTCTTCTGTCTGACCTCCCTTTGTCACTTTTACAATGTAATAAGAAATCCCAAAGTGCATGATTGAAATAAAAGACGAGCAGATATTTGAGCAGCAATTGGATGAGGATTAGGCTTTGTGACCGAGGCATGACCAAAGGGTTAGATTTTGAGAAGACTTTATGCACCCAGCATAAGAAGGAAAGAAACATTGACATGAATATCATGGAGGTTTTGGATGTATTTTTGAAATGACTTTGCGACCAAAGCAGTGGTATTATGTCCAATGATTTGTAAAGTTAAAGTAAGGAATATTTCTGTTTGTCAGAAAATATATCTATCATTTCTTTCCTCCTCCTGAAATTCATCGTGACTGCAGTTACCCAGTAATAATGTTAGACTAAATAAATCGTACCTGCAAGTAGAAAAAAATGAAGCAAAACACAAAGTTTGAACACTTGCGTCCCCAGAGATGTCATTTTATCTGTTTCATCCTGAAGATATAAGAGAAACCATTAACTTTGATAAAAGAATGAATACTTGGTTTTATGTTATATATGCTATATGTTACAATTTATTGCAACATTTTACACTATTAACATCAAGAAATGTTCCAGATACTTCGCAAATAAGTATTGGTGACATTCAGATTGAGTTTTGCTTCATTTGTGCAAGGTGTGTAAATATTGCTGGCTGGCCCAGAATTTATTGCCCGTTTTTTTGTCCAGGGCCTGGGTCTTGGTCATTTGACTCTCAAATCTCAGTCATATCCAATCTTATTTGTGTTTTTTTTTATTTATACTGATTTCGATGTTATGGGATAGCCGTTTGAACGTCTTTGATTTTAATGTGTCTTAGTGAATAAGTGTTAAATCAGAACACTATGTTCTTACCCAGAGCTTGAGAAATCGTAAAATTAATGGGAAATAGATTTAAATTATTTCAACTAGGTCTTGCTTTTCAGCACCGGGACAGAAGTGTTTGTTAGAATATTCCACATAATTTTATCTGACACACCCAGTTTCAGGTGCATGAAGAGTAAGTTTTACTCTGTAGATTTTATAACCTGAGTGCAAGAGGTTATCTAAAATTCCCATGACCGCGGATATAAATTCTAATTCTGTAATTCCTGATGGAAATCAATAGACATATTAGAAACAGTTCATCGCTCTGGTTCACTATTTTCCAGACAACCAAATTATTTATTTCATAGTGACAATATCAAACCTTTTCAAATTTCCTCTTTTGACAGATGAATTCCAAAGAATTGGACTGGAACCAGTTTACCTGGTTAAACAACATTTTGACTACATGCTTTTGTATTATTTACATTCCTTCATTTAAGGTGGAGATTTTGAAAATATTTCTGTGATTTTTTTGGATCACGCCCCTGATGGGCACTCACAGCCAACTGCCAAGTTCCACAAAACTGAGCTATCATACCACACTTTAGAGAGTTCCAACTTCCTTAACTGGATAGTTACTTATAAGGATTAAAACCAGTCATAATTCCTTGACAACCACACTTCTGACCATCTCCCCCACACTAAACTCCTCACTGACTCACCTTGTGTTCACCCCCCAACAATTACCATTCCCAATCCCCCTGAATCAACAAGGCTACTGCCCCCTTAGTCAATGATACTAGCCCCATCAATCCTTTCCTTTAGTCTGACTTCACTGTGCCCCAGACCTGACCTACTCTAACACATGCTATCGTCCTCAGTCCTCACCCACCTGCCACTCTATTTTCTCATTCATCCATCTGCCGCTTTATCCCCTCACTAATCCACTTGCTAATCCATACCCTCACTCACCTACTGTATGCAAACTCACCCACACACCTGCCAGCTAACCCTTCCCTTAATCACTGGCCCACTAACCTGCCATCCTAACCAGCACCCAGTGGACATTCTTCTCTTATCCACCGGCCACTCTGCTCCCTCACCAACTTACCTTCTTTCTATAACCTTTCCAAGAGGCTTTGCATGTTTTAACTGTATTTACTTACTGGAATACATGAGCTATTACTGTAAATACAAGTGTTGGGTTTAGATTCCACAAAGAATATCTATGATCTTCTATGTAAAGATGCTTGTGCGTTGAGACTCAGGCTGATAAATTACAGAGAAGTAATTGTGCAACCTACTGTCTAATCTTGGTCAGAAATAGGGATTCCAACAGTGATCAGAAGTTTCGTGCCCTGACCTGATCTCTAAGGCACTGTAATTGTATGCCAGTCATCAGGACCTAAAACAATTCAACCTAACTCTAGGGGCTGGTATTTCTTCCATTCCTAATGAAGGGCTTTTGCCTGAAACAACGATTTTTCCTGCTCCTCAGATGCTGCCTGACCTACTGTGCTTTTCCAGCACCACTCTAATCTTCAGTACTCACTTCTGCCGTTCTTTCATACAGTCTCAGATAATTTTAGATTACTTACAGTGTGGAAACAGGCCCTTTGGCCTAACAAGTCCACACCAACCTGCTGAAGGGCAACCCACCCACACCCATTCCCCTAACACTACGGGCAATTTAGCATGGCCAATTCACCTAACCTGCACATTTTTGGACTGTGGGAGGAAACCCACACAGACACGGGGAGAATGTGCAAACTCTACACAGTCAGTCGCCTGAGGCGGGAACTGAACCCGGGTCTCTGGCGCTGTGCTAACCACTGTGCCACCTTCTAGAAGGTGTATCCTAATGTGTCTGTGATTCCAGTTTATACAGGACAGAAGCGATTACAAGTTTCCCATCCAGGTAAATTGGACAATACCTGGTCATACTGGGAATCCCTTATCTTTGGATTTTCAGTTGTTCCTTTGTTTGTGATTTTTCCCTTGAGAGGACGCCTGCACTCCATAGCAACCTAATGAAAAACATCTGGTTTCACAGATTTCTCATAAATACTATTGTACTTGGGTAAGAGCTCTGATCCTTGTAGAGCTAGGTGACTCATTTGCCATTAATCAGTTTGACTAGGACCAGACCTTCAAAATTAGCTCCACAAAATTTGAGAATTTTGACACAAGTTGGAAAATCACATTTTTTTTCCTTTCGAAGAACTTATCTGCTCAAGGGGTAACCACTTCCACCTGATGGCTGTTTGTTCATTCTGCGGCAATGTTATCTTGAATGAAAAGACCATTAGTTTCTACAGTGCACCAAACATCACTAGTAGCTAAAGGGATAGAAGCAAGAAGGAAATAATGAAAGTAAGTGGATTTATTTGCAGGTCCTAATATTAACACATGACTTGCCAACTAGAAAAAAAAATTAGAAGGCAATAAAAATGGCCAGGGCTGACCATGCTCACAAGATGTCTCCAACTGAATTTAAGAGTGGTCATTCCAAAGTTATTTGGTGATGAAGGGCTTATGCCTGAAATGTCAATTCTCCTCCTCCTTGGATGCTGCCTGACCTGCTGTGCTTTTCCAGCACCACACTCTCAACAAAGTTATTTGATGCCTATTTTCATCTGCTGAATGTTGTTCATGGACTTGTTCTTGGTAGAATTTAGAAGTGATGATCTATATCATTAGGTTGTTTATACTGGATAATGCATTCCCTCGGGTATACAGGATGGTAGTTGATGTATCTCGCTGGTATGGAACTGTCATCCACAGGCTCCAACTCATGTGGAACTCTAATCATTGCAATCTTTCTTACATTAATGCTCATCCATTCAATAGAATGGTCAATTTTCATTGTCTTCCCATTCCTTCAAGCTCTTCATCCTCATTTGCAAACCCTTTCACTGTTTTGCTCCTCCCAGTTTAAACGTCTCCAGTCCTACCCTTACCCTCTACCCTACAAGGACCTACAACAACTTTCCTCTCCCTTCAGTTCCAGGATTTTTTGGAAGTGTCCTGTTAACCCCCTTCTTCTTGTAATATCTGTCCAATTTCTAATGTCAACACGGAAAGCTGTAACAATAACGTCTTTGGCCAAATCCCAGAACTCTCTGGTAATCCTGCTTACCTTTAAGCTACAAATATGATATGTTATGATCGCTTTGCAGTAACAAAAACAATATACACATTCAATCTGGTGTTATTGGGTCTCAATTCCTTCTGTTATTATTTAAATGTTCTTCAATAAAGTATTTAATCTCATAAACATTAAAAATTTCTTGTTTCTTTCCATCTTTCCACAGGCAAGCCAACGGGTGAATCAAAATGTGGTGCCAAATACAAAATAATCTGTGAGCTGGATGAAAAAAAACTCTACTTCCTAGCAAACTGTATGTGAGATACCAAAACTACAGAGTTCTCCTGTTGACAAACAATACTCTGACAGACCACAGACCCATTTATTCCTACACTGTTTTCTGTCTGCCAGCCAGTTCTCTATTCATGTTAATACATGAGCCCCAGTCCCATTTGCTTTAATCCTACATACAAATCCCTTATGTGGGACCTTACTGAATGTCTGAAAGTTCAAGTATACCACATCCACTGGCTCCCTCTTATCAACTGTATTAGATGCATACTGGAAAAATTCCAGTTATTTTGTCAGATATGATTTCCCTTCAGAAATCCATGCTGACTCTGTTCGATCCTGTCACTGTTTTTCAAGTGCCCTGCTATTAATTCTTTCATATTAGATCCTGGCAATTTTTCCACTACTCATGTCAGGCGAAATAATTTAAAATACCTTGCTTTTTCTCTACTTCCATTTTTAAATAGTAGAATTATATCATTTACCTTCCAATCTAAGGGTGGAAAAGAGGGCGGGGGGGGGGGGAACATCTGTAAATTTAAGAAGTGGTGAGGTCATTACTCAAAGGACCATAAATTCCAAGGTTACAGGCCAAGTAGTGAAAAATGGGACAAGGTTTGATGACCGGCATGGATAGAATGGGCTAAAGATCCTCTTTCCGTTCTGTTAACCTCTGTGATTCTGTCACTCTGCAAAGTGGGAAACCAGCTCTGCACATCAGGAAATTAAAGCAAACATGTTACCCACAATTTTCCATCTGTTGTGTTAATGTGGGTATTTTACCACAATTGTGTCAGGGTGCCATAACTGCAATTTACCACTAAGACCAGCCAGTGATCGAGATTCTTTGGTGCACACATTTATAAAACTGACTCGAATTCATGAACTGGGGTAGTTATACAGACCCACTAGCTCCATCAGGGCAGCATGGTGGCTCAGTTGTTAGCACTTCTGCCTCAGCACCAGAGACCCACATTCGATACTATCCTTAGGTGATTGTCTATGTGGAGTTAGCATGTTCTCCCCGTGGCTGTGTGGGTTTCCTCTAGGTGCTCCAATTTCCTCCCATGGTTGAAACTTGTGCAGGTTAGGTGGATTAGCCATGCTAAATTGTCCATAGTACCTAAGGACGTGTAGTGGATTAGTAATGCAAGATGACAGGAATAAGTTTAGGAGGAGGGATGGGTCTGGGTGGCGGAGGATCAGTGTGGACTTGATGGACCAAATGGCTGCTTCCACACTGTAGGGATTCTATGATTTGTTCAACCTTCAGCAGAAACGTACTAAAGAAAGCTTACTGCAGGACATATATTCGGTTTTTACTTTGAAGCCCCAATCTAAGATAAAAGTATGAGTGAACACAATCGTTGATCATGAGCAAATTCAATGACAGGTTACCCAGATGAAAGGACTGGTATTTGAGAGGTGTTAACATATAGTAATATGTTCTTTATTTTGTTTTTTCCAACTGGTCAGGAAGCCTGTGGAAATTTTTAAAAAAGACTGCAGCACAACTCTCCTCTAAACACAGACATTTTATGTCAGTCACAGGACCACGCCCCAAAGCTGCAGCCACAAGTCTCGATGTGCTTCTGGGGAAGGATCCTCAAAAGTGGGAATTGGCCAAGCAATGGGGAACCCTCTGATGTCCAAACAAACAAACACTGCAACATGATTCTGTTCCTTTGGGAAATTCTACAATTAGCAATTGCTATTACCTACTAAGATGGTGTAGTATATTGTATTCCCTTGAGTATCACCCATATCATCAGGGGCAAAGTAAATGGGACACATATATTGATTACGAAGAAGTTTAACTAAAGCTGACATAAAACTGAAGTCCCCCATTTTCCTGCCCACACAGGATGTTTGTCATGTTTATCGAAATGAAAATCTTCACACCAGTTCGTTCCTACACATTAAGTATTGCAACATCCATGTAATGGCTTTGGAAACACAAAGTGTAAAGTATTCAGAAATACATTTAGAAATATTTAATTTAAATCTGTGACTGTTGTGAATGCACTAGTTTATTCTTTAAAAAAAAATACATTCATGGCATGTGGGTATCACTTTCTAGGAGACACTTACTGTCTATTATTAGTATTGAGTAAGACTAAATTGTTGAGTATTAAAACAGAAAGTGCTGAGAAATTCAACAAGTCTCGTAGTATCTGTAGAGAGAGAAACAGAGTCAATGTTTCAAGTCTGATGACTCTTTTACAGGAACTGTAAAATGTTGCTTAAAACTTTCCACACTGATATTTCATCTTTTTTAGATACAAATGATATGCACTGCTTATCAGATTGTTACCTGAAATTATGGGCAAAATCTTCCTCGCCCCTGAATAATGTGAGCAATGGTAAGTCAGTTGTTAACATGTATAGTCTGTCATGTCCTGCACATGGGGGCTGCCAACTATGTTGCTAAGTCCAATGCCCAGGCTACAGCACTGACCTCCTCACAGGAGAATGAGATGAAGCATGTGATCCGGCAACAAGGTAACAGCCTTTATTCATTTGTAGGTGGACAACTGAAAGGTCCCAATGGTTTCTTGGAGGGAACCAGTTGCATTGAGACTCATCGCAGCAGTCACCAGGATAGGATGGCCACCTGCCCCTTCATGCCTCTGCCCAGCAACTGACACAGTTCAGCATTGACAGTATTCCAGAACATCCTCAGCCTGGGCTGGCACTGCATTTGGTCACCCAGCGGAAATGTATTGAGGACAGTAGACTCTGAACCTCCTGTACATCCTGTGCCTTCTAAGGGGACTTGCAGATGCAGCCTCGTCAGGCGGAGGCAGGTCAGCCTCCCCTGGAGGTTGCCTCTGCTCCTGAGCTTGTTGATACATCACATCTTCCATTTCGCCACATCTTACAGTGGCAATAATGCCTGCTGATCCATCAGTCACATCTGAACTTTTGTGAGGAGGTCCTTAGTAATGTGAGCAGTCATCATTCATGTCAATCACAAACGATGGCTTTGTGTACTGCTCTGTTCAGTGGGACATGGAGTACTCCAACAAGGATGGCCATGGAATAATTCAACGTGGAACTTTGACAAATGTCCATGCCTTCCACCACTGATGCTCTACAAGATGTACTGCAGAAACTCACTAAGACTCCTTCAATAGCACCTTCCAAATTCATGACCAATACTATCTAGAAGGACAAGGGCAGCGAATACGTGGGAACACCACAAGTTTCCCTCCAAGCCACTCATCATCCTGATTTGGAAATATATTACTGTTCTTTCAGTGTCATCAGGTCAACATCATTCTCACTTTTTTTATGGTATTGTTCATCACTCCCTTTAAAAATTGCCAGTTATAGATCTGATTTTTATTTTTTAGTATATGGATCTGATTTTTGAAGGCACAGCCCGAAACAGCTTCAGGGGAGTTGGGTTGTCTAACCCCTCCTTAATTTTACTCACTGTCCCAGCATCCACTGCACTTTGAGATAGTGAATTCCACAAATTCACAACCCTTTGGGAGAAGTAAATTCTCCTCAGCGCTGTTTTAAATTTGTCACCCCTTATCCTAAGATTATGATCTCTTGTCCTAGAATGCCTCCTCAACATTCACTGTGAAACCCATCTATTCTCAAAGCATCATTTCAAACATGGGCAAGGAAGTCTCCTACTATTTACCACCTCCTGCACACCCCACTGGCCTGACTGAAGAGTTTGTAGTCTTGGTGTTGAACATCATTTGGAGGAAGCACTGAGTGTGGCAAAGGTGCAGAATATACCCTGGGTAGAGGGTTTAAAGGTCCATCACCAAGAGTAACTCAACAGCACCACTACTGACTGAGCTGGTCAAGACCTAAAGGTCAGAGCTGCCTGACTGGATCATTGTCAAGTCGTGAGGGAACCAACAAGAGTGACATAACGGTGAAGAGGGGTGAGTTAGAGTCTCTTGGTGTTTGACCAACTCCCTCTTTTAGTTGCAACAACATTTATTTAAAATGTTTCCCTTCGCTTGTGGTACCTCACTCCCAGACCCAAATTAACTTGTGATTTAAAAGGAGCTGATTTAACCAGACTTGCTTGAATTGGAAACAAAGGTGAATTTATTAATTATTAAATGTGAAAAAAATAGTAATACAGCACAAACTCATATAAGTTAGATGTGAGCCGTGAGTTCAAGAAGATCAAAGTTAGAGTAACATATGGATCAGTTTCTGAATTATTTGTGAAGACCAGATTATTGAATTCTGCTGCTGTTGTAGCCCATGTTACTGATGGTGACATTGATAGTCCTGAAGAAGGGCTAATGCCCGAAACGTCGATTCTCCTGTTCCCTAGATGCTGCCTGACCTGCTGCGCTTTTCCAGCAACACATTTCCATCTTTGATAGTTAAACAGTCAGTTGAGACGTGTAGCCTTGTAGAATGACTGAAACTAATTTGACCTGATTGCTTTTTGCAGTTCTGGGCTTAGAGTAAGGGAGAGCCTTCATTTTTCTTTCTTTCATCTGCAGTGCAGACATGTTTAAACGACTGGTTTCAGAGCCATGAACCTCACTGCATACACTGAGACCTCAGACTACTGGACTCAGGTCAAATCTTATTTTTAACCTTTATCCTTGTGTATTCTTGAAAGTTAGGAAAATACGAACATGTCTCTATGTATCTACTTCTTTTAAAGCCCTCAGGTGTATTCTATCAGGTCTCAACAGCTTGTCAGCCTTTAGGCCACCTTTCCTGCCTTTAGCTCGGACGTTGCACCAGTAGTGTGACTGATTTACCAAGCAATACCAAGCCTATAAGGCCTGAGACCCCAAAAGGGAAAAGAACAAAGAAAGAAAAGACTTTTAAAAATTATCATGTCATTGTCCGCACACATCTTTTCCTCTTTCCCTCTTGTTCAAAGTCTATTATTTCAGCAAGTTCAAAAATTCTTTTACTTTATCTGCTGAGTTGTAGACAGCTCCCCTATAATTGAAATGTAGCACTGCGAGGTACCTCAGAGAATATTGAATGTTTAAATCTCTTAATTTTTTCTTTACATCATCAAAAGTCTTTCTTTTCTTAATTATGACCCCAGAAAAGTCATGAAAAAACATTATCATCGAACCTTTACAAACCAAAGCCTGTGGATCTCTTCCTAGTCTTCTGACTGTTCCTATTATTAACTGCTTTTTTTTATAGTGCTGGAGTCACACTAGGACCAGGCGGGGGTGCTGATCTGGCCCGGACCTGCGCATTGTGATCCAATGGGTCTGCTCCACACTCACCCGGGTCGACTCAATCTCCAGCCCCAGCATCTCCAGAACCCACCTCCTGAGAAATTCAAAAGAGTTTTCACTCTCATCATGTTCCAGAAGTTTCTTTTCTCTGACCTCGGCTTTCGAGGTCATCTACTTGTTTCAGCAGGGCCCTTCCAAGGGTCAGACCCGCCTCTCAAAATTCTCCGTCGTGGCCTCCGAGACTGCGGTCCTTTGTTCCCCCACTTCTACACACCAATCCAGAGCCCAGATCTCCTGCTCATGCTTTGTCAGTCTGACAGTAATCGGCTCCAGCACTCTTTCAATTTTTTTCACGAGGTTTTGCAAACTCCGTGAGTAAATACTGCTGCTCCACTGAACTTAAAGGCACCACCATGGGAGTTGAAGCAGTGGCTGCAGGCATGCCCAGCATAGTAGGGGAGTGCCTTGCCTGCTGCACTAGCTCCCTTTCCTTTAAATGTCTTCATTTCAACTCCAGATCCTCCAAATCCTAATGTAAAGGAGGTCTAGGTGCTCTACCTACTTTAAACTACAAATTTCCCTCAGGAGTGACTACTATGGGGAGGTGTAGGAGCCCCCCTTGCCTGGAGTATGCCACAGAGCCCAACACAGCAGACTGTCAGATTGCCACCATCTTGAATCTCCAGTAGTGTGACTGCAGAAACCTTTAGTAAGGTAGATTCCTCTGAAGGTAGGTCCTTAGACTGAGATACCAATCAGACCCCTCAAAGCAAGTGATGACAAGTGATTCACATTTCACAGACAAAGGCTATCATGAAATAACTTGCAACTTGCAGGGACTCAGATGGTTGTGGCCATGATTCCTTCAGAAGACATGTTCTGTCACCCACCCTCTCCCACTAAATTGTCAACACAAAGGGACAATAAAACTCATCTCCCTCATATGGGAGAGCATGCCAAGGGATCTCCAAGACAGCATCATTGTGGGCTTCTTCAGGAGAAAAGACATAACAATTTGCACTAAATACAGTGTGCTGTCTGCTACAGAAAGGTTTAATGCAAAAAAAAATCCTCAAATGCTTCCTCTCAATGGCTGAAAAGCTCCACCAAAGACACAGTGTGAATCCCATTCATCAAGAAGCATAGTGGACATAATCTTCATGATTTGTCATTGAGACAAATCAAGGAAAACTGCGGAGAATAGCAGCAACTCCTATGCATGGCTTTCACAAATCTCAAAAAGGCCTTTGACGCTATCAAGAAAGAGGAACTATGAAACATCCTTCTCAAAATTGGCTGTACAGAAATTTATCAATATCCCCTGCCTGCTGCGTAATGGCATGCAAACCATGATCGTCATCAATGGATCGCTCACAGACTGAGTCCCTGTGCAAACTGTGCTCAATGTCTCATTGCACCAACTCTCTTCTCAATCTTCCTGGCCAGAATAGTCTACCCCAAATTCATTAGTCTTCCTGCTGGTGTAGACTTAATTTACAGGACAAGCAGAAAACTGCTCAACCTGCATTACATCCATAACCAAGAATGCCCCACCTTGTGTTGCCAAGCTTCAATGCTTATGTATGCAAATGCAGAGGTCAAATCCAAACGATCATCAATGCATGCACTGAATGACCTTAGGCTAAGTGTCCAAAAGACAAAGGTCCTCTACCACTCTGCTGTCACCACATAATACTGTCCCCTGACTATCAAGATCCACTGCAAGCCATAGGACAATGTGAGTCAATTCCCAAACCTCGGGAGACTCTTATGAGAGATCTTTTCGATGATGAGTTTCAACATGCCTCCAGTGTGCCTTGGGCTATCTAAGGAAAAGTGTTTAAGAACAAGGACCTGATACCAAGCAGATGTTTGACAGGGCAGTGGTGTCACCTAACCTTCTTACATGCATAGGAGATATGCGCAATGTACAGTAGGCATTTCAAATCCCTTAAAAACTGAATACCTTTGTAAAATCCTGCAAATTCACTGGAAGGACAAGAGCTTCAAAATCAGTGCCCTCTCTAGGCCAACATCCCTCAGTATCAAGGCTGTGTTGAGTGGGCCTCAATGTCCATGGACCTGACACAAGACTACTCCATGTTTCATCATGGCAAGAAGTACAAGGAGGTGAAACAAAATGCTTCAAAGACATTCTGAAGGCCTCCCAGAAAACATGCGACATTCCCATTCACGAGTGGAAATCTGCAAAAAATTTGGAGAAGAACTATTTGCAAAGGAGACAACCATATTGGGCATCTCCAACAGTCCCTGATGGGAGCCATGTACAAACAGCAGAACAGGCAAGGGGAAACCCAAGCATCCGAAACACTTTGCACTTCAGCAAACACCACCTAGCCCATCGGTGACATTGCCTGTGGTTTCTGTTTAGTCACCTCAGGAACTGCAAAACCCAGAGTGGAAGAAAGTCATCCTTCATCCTGAGGGACTGCCTAAGGGGAGCAGCAAGAAGACTTGCCAACACAGTTGTTCCTCTTATTTGGACAACACTTAATCACAGTATAAAGCTAAGGAAGATTGAAAGTGGAAAAAAAATCTATCAAAGGTAGCTCAAGAGTTAGCTTGGATACCAAGAGCATAAATCTGAAAGTTCCTCAGGACATGATCCCAGAAGTTGTACCATAATACTGAGTTGTTCATTTACTGACTCCTGTTAAGGACTCAGGGGGACTGCCACTCAACAGCAAAGACCAGACGAGTGCAACTCTCACTTTGCATGTGTCTTTGACATATACCAGATGTCGCAGAGGCAATTGGTCAGCTTGTTCCCTTTCCCTGAGCCCAGGCATAGTTCTCCCTTCAGACCTTAAACAAGACTTTGCTTACAGGGGAAGGTTAATAAATTAATCAGGGTCTAGACAACTTACTGGCACTTATGAAACTGTATCTGCAAAAATTGTCACTTATTTTAGCAAAAGATCAGCAGAAGCATCTGGAGGTCAATTAAAACAGGATACACATGATGCATTATGGTGGCAAGAATGTGGAGAATATAGTTATGAATATTCATAAAATATTGTTATAATTTCAGAGTTTGGAAGAAAAATGGATTCTGATTTTCAGTTCTGTGAATGTCTCATTTTTTATAAAGATCAGAAAGTCATTTTGAACATTGAACATTACACAGAATTTAAAAAAGTTATTTGACTTCAGCTAAATTACCAGCAAGCTATCTGGTAGATAATTGCTAAGGTATTTGCTGATTTGAGTTTTATGACCAATAAATAGAGGAGCTGAAAGCAGTTTTGTTCTGGGAGAAGAGGTCCATAACGGCAGAGGTTATGTCAAGAGCAGTCTCCTAGCAATCGGGACAAGAGGAACAAAATCCTGAGTTGCTTAGAGGTAAGAGGGAAGAAACCTTTAGAATTATAAAGCAGTTTGTGTTGGGGGGAGGGGGCAGGTATTGGTGTCAGAGAGGAAGGCTTCCTATAGGATTGTTGATGACATGAGTTTAGGGAACTTATATTAAGCAATAGTGAGCTGAATTAGCTCAGGACAGGCATTAATTGAAGAAAATAGCATCTCCTGAATGCACAAGATTTGCTTTTAGGAAACCCATTACAGCTATGCCAGCTGAGCAAGATGTTTTAACGTTAAGAGAAAGGATGACTTTTCATTAAGGTTTCAATGCCTATAAGGTTATTTGCTGGAATAAAATAAATGAAACCACTTTTGATATTTGTAATGAAATCATTCCAATAATTCTTGCCAGTTTGTGTATTACCTTTCTGTATAAACTGGTAAATTATTTTGTGAAAGGTATATTGGTGATCTCTCATGAATATGTTCAGTGACTGACTTCTAAGGTATATAAAACAAAAATTAAATTTGTGGTCTATCAAACAAGGTTTCATTCTGGAATCTAAACTGTCCATTAATGCCATCAGTTGAGACCACAGCAATATGAAATAGCAAAAAATGCTGATTTAAAAAAGCATGTGTATTAAAAGTCATGGCAGACATAGAATAATTTGATATATGATGAATAAAACAGCAAAATTAAATGTATCAGTTTTGAAAAAATATCAATAATCAGGAAGGCTGTGATTTGAAAATATTTAAAACTTTGTGTATGACCTTTAAGAACAGTAAATGTGAATTAGAAGTAAAAATATTTGGGTGCAGATGTTTCCGGCATTATCAGCAGTGGTCAGAAAAACACATCTAGATGTTAACCAAACTGGTGGTGACCTTTCAGATTATCCACAATTCTAATTGAAGTAATTTGTCTTTGAAAATGTTCATAAACAAATAAAACATCATGCCAAACTGCCTGTTTCAAGAAGTCACGCCATCCTTAACCAAAAAGGTCATGAGTTTATTTATGCATGAAATTTTAAAAATATTAAATTGCAAGCAACCAAACATGATAAACTGTGTTTATTTTATCAAGAACTGCATCAAGACCTCTGCCTCCAGAAGGTAGCTTAATTAAATCATCAAACGTGAAGTTTCTGTTGTGCTGGAGGACTTGTCACACTGCAATAGTGTTTGCTGCACAAGGATAGTTTAGACAATGCCATTAAAGATGAACTGTACTGAGAAAGAGAGGTGATAAAAGAGTGATACAACATTCTTTTTCTCATTAGTTCCTGTCTTTAGTTTACAACATGCTAGGGTTTGATTTGTGCCACAACTCCGAGAGATAGCGCTTGTTCACGACATTGTTAAAGTGTATGGGGTCCCATCAGGCAGCTGGAAATAAGTTTTTTCCAGGAAGGACCACTGAACTACATGCCAATCAGGCAGTGGCAATGCCACCAGCTGGCTTTCCCTGGAATCGAGTCCCCCAGGCGTAGGTTCAACATAGCGAGTGCTGCTGGTCAATCGGAAGCCAGCAACTCTCACACTGAGTGATGTCACAGTAAAGTCTGTAGCTGATGGTGGAAGAGTGCCCCTGGACTCCCAGAACTGCAAAGGATCAGAACAGAGATTTTTTTTCTTGGATGGATGAATGAATAGCGTCCTCAGGTTGGGGTCTGTGTAAATAGGTCAATGGTAGAATTAGAAGCACGGACAGGGTGTGGTTCCCAATGGTCGTCCTCACACACAATGCCCAACCTCTCCATTAGACACTGGCTGCATTTGATTCTGCTATAGGGAACACCATATAGTGACAGGTCTGTCTGTAGCTGGCTGAATCCCAGTAGCACAGGGCTGAGGCCCTTAAGTGGACCTTAATTTGTCACTTAAGAGTTTCAATTGGCAGCAGGTCAAAGGGTCTTCCTGCCCAGTATCCAGTTCTTGTGGAACTGAGACAGTGGCAAGGTTTGAGTAGACCACCAACATGGGTAATATTAAGTGCCGTCTTTACCTCCAAGCTCACCACCTCTGGGAGCAGAGGATTCCTCCTTGAGCATTTGCAAGCGACATGACTATATTAAACATCAAAGGAATCAAATTGTTTCTCACTAGCACTACCTTGCACATTTTTACCAGAAATGACTGGATGATTATCAGGGTCAGAGCTTTGGTTAATTTTCCTCTTCTTTTCTTTGAGTTATTGAAGCTAATGGTAATGCTGTTCTGACTATAGGTCATCTAGTACAGGATGGGGATCGGACTTGGTAATGTCTTGCTTCATAGTTCAGTTGACAGTCTCACTGAGCTTTCACAGGAAGGTGCCATATTGTGAAAACACTGTAAAATTGTTATGCTTCCTACATAACAGGGTCTATTGATTGTAAAGTACTTTCTGACGCTCTGAGGGCATAAGAACATAGGAATTAGATGCCCTTCAAGCTCACATAATCATGGCTAATCTTATTCTGGTCTCAACTCACTTTTCAGCCTGGTCCCCATAATTTTTATCCACTTTTAAATCAGCAACATATCAATTTCTTTCCTGAATCAATCGATTGATTCCACCTCCACTGCACTCTGAGGCAGTGGGTTCCACAGATTCACAACCCTCTGGGAGAAGTAATTTCTCCTCACCACAGTTTTTGACCTATCTCCTTTCACTCTATATCTATCACATATTGTTTGAGGCTATCTCACAAGCGGCAGCATCGAATCAACTTCCACCTTAACATGCCACCATATCCTTCCTCAAGTAAGGAGATCAAACCTGGGCACAATACTCCAGGTGTGGTCTCACCAATGTTTATATAATTGCAACAACACATCTTTACTTTTATAATTCAGTCCTTTTGCAATATATGCCAGAATTCTAAAACCCTTTCTTAATATTTGCAGTACCTGCATACCCACTCTCTGCGATTCATGCACAAAGATGCCCAGATCCCTCTGCACTGACACACTTTGAATTTGCTTCCTATTTAAATAATAATTTTTCCTTGTATTTTTCTGGCTGAAATGGACAGCATAACACTTATCCACATTAAACTCCATCTGCCAGATTCTGGACCATTCTCATAACCTATCAGTATCCATCTGTAAGCTCTTTATCTCCTCATTGCTGCTTGCTTTCCCACCTGTTTTGGTATCGTCCATGAATTTTGCTATGCCACACTCTTTCCCTGCTTGCAGATCATTTATATAGATTGTAAATAGTTGGATCCTGAGAACTGAACCCTGGAGCACTCTGTTTGTCTAGACAGCACCATCCAGAAAAGGTCTCATTTATCCCGACCCTGTGCTTGCTGCCAGTTAGCCAATCCTCTATCTAAGCTAAGAGACTACCCTTAACCCCCTTCCGCCCCGGCAATCTAGTCTTCTGGATCAGTCTTATACCTTGTTAAATGCTTTCTGGAAGTTTAGATATACTACATCCACTGGATCCCCATTATCCAAGATCTCCAGCAAACTTGTCAAGAGTGACAGTCCCTTTATGAAACCAAGCTGACACAGGTGAAGTGAGGCTTGTTTTGCCAAGTGTTCAGTTATCTCCTCCTTTTTGGTTGACTCAATAATAAGGGTATACAATTAGCTTGTTTCCAATCCATTGCTATCTTTTCAGAATTCAGGGAATTTTAGAAAGCCATAAGTACATCCACTATCTTTGCTGCCACCTCCTCTAATACCCTAGAGTGCAAGCGGTTAGATAGCAGGAATTTATCTGCCCTTAATCCCATCAATTTACTTATATACTTTTTCCTAGTTTTAGTAATTGCACCAAGTTCCTCTGTAGTAATTGCAGTTTTTGGGGAAAAAAAACTATCTTCCAGTGTGAAACCAGAGGCAGGATATTGGTTTAGTGCCTCTGCTATTTTTGAGTTTCCCACTAGCACCTCACCGGTTTTGTCCTCTAAAGAGCCAATGTTTACTTTCATTATTCTCTTCCTTTTGATGTACTTATAGAAGCTTTTGATATCAGTACTGCTAGTTTCCTTTTGTAGCTCATCTTAGCTCTTTTGATGTTTTTAGTTACCCTTTGCTGACATTTAAAGTTCTCCCAATCCTCCAGACTGCTTCTAACTTTTGCAGTATGATATACCATGGTTTTTGCTTATAAGACATTATGTAAATGCAAGTCATTTCTTTCTTCTTAACAATGTTCATTGTAAAGATATTGCAACATATTTTCATGGTTACTGATGTCCATTCATTTTGGCATTTGTCGTGCTGTGACCCAGTTGAATTAGACAGAAACTAGTACTGCACTTGCCTCATTGGAAACATACCAGAAATAACTAACGTATGAGAATGAAACATGTTATTGAATATGAATTACTTAAAAACAATTCTTTCTCCCTAAAATCCTACGAGCAACTACAACTTGAAGACTTTTAATGTAGACCATATGTCCCAAGGCACATCATAGGAGCAATTGCATGGAATAGTGGGCATTGAGCCATAGAAGCAGAAACTGGGATTGGTGAACCAAAGCTTAAATATGGAACTAGGCTTTACGGAGCAGCTTACAGGAGGAAAGAGAGGTAGAGAGTCAAAGGGGTTTTATCAGCAAATTTCTGAACTTTGAGACAGCTGAAGATATGGCTACCGATGATGGAATGAGAAAATGTCAGGCGTGAACAAGTGACCAAAATTGAATGAAAGCAGAGATTTCAAGAATTGGAAGACTGGACAAGGTTACAAAGAGCGGGAAAGAAAACGTTATGAAGAAATTTAAAAACAAGGGTGTTGATTCTAAAATGAAGGTGTTGCCAGATCAGGTCAGTTGGCATGCCCCCATTCTTATTCTATAGTCTCAGTTTCCTGACCATAGTTTCACTTATTTGTTTGTACAATTTGAACCAAAGATGTGGATGACCCTGGTAAATCCACACTTATTAATTATCTCAAGCTAACTAGAGAAGGTGGCAGTGAGTGTTCTCTGTGAAGTGTTGTATTTGTTGAGGAGTGTTAGTTAGGAACTTTCAGGACATTAACCTAAGAACAATGAAGGATTGGCAGTACATATCCAAATCAGGATGGTGTATGTCTTAAAGAGAAACCTGAGGCGCATGACTTTCTTTAAGGATAAGAGAACATTTTACAGACCTTTCCCTCAGTAATTATAAAATTGAGACAGATTTATTGGGGAGAATTGAAATACCTGATTGTCTGACTTTTTATATTAAGTGGAAGTCTGGCCCTCGGAACGTCTGGACTCAGTACAGATGTGATCAGGCAGTGACTTGGCCCAGCATGGCATCCTCTTGGCCCGGTATGGCAATTTCCCAGTGGCCCAGCATGGTGGTCTTTAGCCAGTACATGGTGGCCTCTCAGCCCGGTGTGGCGATCTCCCAGTCACCCAGCATGGTGGTCTTCAGGCAGCATGTGGTGTCCTCTTGACCCGGTGTGGCGATCTCCCAATGCCCAGCATGGTGGTCTTACCCAGTACATGGTGTCCTCTCGGCCCGGTGTGGTGATGTCCCAGTGCTCATCATGGTGGTCTTACCAAGTACATGGTGTCCTCTCGGCCTGGTGTGGTGATGTCCCAGTGCTCATCATGGTGGTCTTACCAAGTACATGGTGTCCTCGTGGCCCGGTGTGGCAATCTACTGATGATCAAGCATGGTGATCTTTGGGCAGTATGTGGTGTTCCTTAGCCTGGTGTGGCAATCTCCCGGTGGTCAAGCTTGGCGATTTTGGGCAGTATACGGTGTCCCTTAGCCTGGTGTGGTGATCTCCCAGCAGTCAAGCGTGGTGATCCTTGGGCAGTACGAGGTATCCTCTCGGCCCGGCGTGGTGATCTCCTAGCAGCCCAGTACGGTGGTCTTCGGGCAGTGCGTGGTGTTCTCTTGGCCTAGTGTGACAATCTCCCAGTGGCCAAGCGCAGTGATCTTTGGGCAGTACGTGGTGTCCTCTTGGCTCAGTGCAGCGATCTCCCGGTGGTCAAACATAGTGAGCTTTGGGCAGTAATTGCTGTCCTCTCGGCTCAGTGTGGTGATCCACCGGTGGTCAAGCGTGGTGATCTTCGGGCAATGTGTGGGTGGTCTTGGGGAGGCTAGATGTCAACATGGACTGGATTGGAAGACAGTTTCTCCTTACTTTTTTTCTCCATTTTATAATTTATTCCTAAATCTGCAATGCTGGGCCTATTTTTAACTTCTCTATTTTTTCCATGAATTGTAACTGAAAAGCTGTACTCAGGGACTTTTGTATCTAAGGTGGCACTATAAGCAATAACTTGCACACCTTACACTCTACTCATTTGAGTACATGTGACAATAACACTAATTCTAATTCTACTAAATATCAAAAATTCAGTCCATGATGTGTATGCACTCTTCTAAGAGATGTAATGGCTGCCATCTTGCTGTGAATATCTGTTCATTCACACATGACAGTTATTCGTGCCACAGAAGGAGGCCACTCAGCCTATCGAGTCCTTGCTGGCTTCCTGCACAGAAGTTCAGTCCATTGTACTCTCCTCTTGATCCCCATAACTTTGGAAGTTTATGGCCTTCAAATGTCAATCCAATTTCCTTTGAACTAGTTGATTGGATATTTCTCTGTCCACCTCATAGGCAACAGGGTGGTCACCACCATTCACTATGTGAAAATATCCTTCCTGATGTTCCCCATGAAACCTTTACCCTTGTTCCTTTGTCTTTGCCACTTCAGCTAACAGGAAAACGTTTCTCTTGTCTACCTTATTTAAGCCTGCCATAATCGTGCACACCTCTCCAAAATCTCTCATTAATCTTCTTTGCTTTTAGAAGAACAAGGAAAGTCTTTCCAACCTAAATTTGCATTTCATGTTGTCGCAAAGTTGGTCCTTTTTTCTAAAAGCTGTTCCTTTTCTCAAGGATACTGTGTCCTTGGTTTTTTCCCAGAGGGATCGTAAAACCCTCCAGGCTCCAAGGTGACTAGTTTGGTACAGAGATGAAAAAAGATGTTGAGAGGCCTTTTGTTTCTATGTAAACAAATGACACTTCAGGCCAAAGTTGTCATGTGTTAGAAGTGATCTGTATAATGAAAGGGGAGTGGTCAGCTCTGTAGCTGGCAATTCAGTCCAGAGCAAGTTCGGAGTTCAGCTGTGTGGAAACAAGCTGCTAAACTCTCTTTCTCCTTCTGCTCTTCTAACTTCAACCTGTAAGCATTCGTTCCATTTTCACTGTATTTAAGGGGTTTTGCTTATTGGGACTGTTGCATATATTCAGAACAGGATAATTAAGTCTAATTTGGATAGACTGAGTTCTGTAGGGGTTCGTTATTCTGTTCTTTGTGTTTCATTGTGTAATTTTGTGAATTAATTTTTGTCTGTTTTAAAACCTGGTAGTCAACCTCGCTAACTTACTCCAGGTAATTGTCACTGTCCACTTACCAAAACAAATTGCAAAGATATGGTCTGGGCTGCCTGATTAAGAATGTTTTGAGTGGTCTGGCTTAGTCCATAACAATGTGCCTATCCAGAGAACTATTTCAGTAAATCTTCTCTGCATGTTCTCAAGGCTCACATATCTATCTTTAGGTGCGGTGTTCGGAAATAAACCCAATACTCTAGTTTGGGCCTTTCCTAAGATTTACAAAAGTTCAACATAACCTCACTGATTTTGAACTTCATATCTCTGTACATGAAGCTGGGATTTAAATCTTCTTCTTTTCTCCCTTGAATTTTTAAAAATTCAGTTGGATTTTTAGATTAGACTCCCTACAGTGTGCAAACAGGCCCTTCAGCCCAACCAGTCCACACCGACCCTCCGAAGAGTGACCCACCCAGACCCATTTCCCTCTGACTAATTGACCTAACACTATGGGGCAATTTAGCATTGCCAATTCATCTGACGTGCACATCTTTGGACTGTGGGAGGAAACCCACGCAGACACAGGGAGAATGTGCAAACTCCACACAGACAGTCACCTGAGGCTGGAATCAAACTTGGTAACCTGGTGCTGTGAGGCAGCAGTGCTAACCACTGAGCTGTCACTGAGTGGCAGTTTAGGTAACAAGCCTTTTATGTGGCACTTTGTGAAATGTTTTCTTAAAACCCATGTAGACAACTGCAATCACATTGCCTTCATCAACCTCTGTACTATTCACAAAAAGAAATTCAATTAGTTTATTAAAGCATAATTGGTCTTTTCCAATTTGCTACTGGTTCTCCTCAAATTTGCAAATGTTTTCTCTTGTTTACCTTATTTAAGCCTGCCATAATCTTTCACACCTCTCCAAAATCTCTTATCAATCTTCTTTGCTTCTAGAAGAACAAAAAAAGTCTTTCCAACCTAAATTTGTATTTCATGTTGTCACAAAGCTGGTCCCTTTTTTCTAAAAGTTGTTCCTTTTCTCAAGGATTCTGTGTTCTTGGTTTTTTTCTCTCCCTGATTACAGATTCTAAAACCTTACTACCAGACTGTGGTTTCCATAATTTGGAGATGAGGGTATTGGACTGGGGTGTACAAAGTTAAAAATCACACAACACCAGGTTATAGTCCAACAGCTTTAATTGGAAGCACAGCAGCTTTCGGAGCGACACTCCTTATAACTCACCTTACACCCTTCCTTGAATAGTGGTGTCACATTTACACTCTCCATCATTTGGCACCTCCTCCAAATGTAGGTAAGATTGCAAGATTAAGGAAAACACTCACATTATCTCTACCCCTATTTCTTTTAGCAAGCTGGGAGGCAAGATACTTGGATCAGGTGCATGTCCTAGACATAGCCAACATTTTCTGGATCTCAAACTATTGCTTCCACTATGCTTGTACCATCTCTACTCCTGGCAGGCTCAAAGGGCCAAATGGCTTACTCCTATGCCTAAGTCCTATTTTTTGACAGATATGTTGTCTGAATTATCTTAAGTACTAAATGCTGATACAAAGAATGTTTCAAGTTCAAGCATAATCCTGTGGCACTAAGCTTTCTTTTTGCCTGATAGGATCCAATCCACCTCATCCTGTATGCTTCATTTTTATATGCTGATGGAAGATTTTGGATTTCCTTTTACATTGATTGCTATTTCTGTTCTTAATTTTTTGTTTGCCCATCCTCAGTCTTTAACTAATGTATCACTTCCTTTAAGGTCACCTACTGTTCCACCAGAGATTTCCTTATCATCTAATTCAATTTTATCCTGGTTCAATCCTTGCTCAGCACATTGAAATTAATACTCTTCCATTTTAGGAGTAATGTACATATTGGTCCTAGCTATTATCCAATACTAATCTAAACCTTATAATATGATGAACATTCTTAACCAATGTTCCCCCACAGACACATGGTTCACTTAGTCCTCCTCATTTTCCAACACCAGATGCCACAATGCCTCATTTCTAGTTAGACCAAGAAAAATTATCAAGAAATTTCTCTTGAACATATTTCAGAAATGTGGTCTGTTAGTCTTTTTTTTAACACTTTCCAAATCAAAATTTGGATAATTGAAGTACCAAAGTATCATCACACCACGCTTCTTGCATGTTTCTGATATTTCCTTGAATATTATTCTTCTATCTCTCTTACTATTTGGAGGCTTATAGAATACTCCAAGTAGAACATAGAACATTACAGAGCAGTTCAGGCCCTTTGGCCCGCGATGTTGCGTCGACCTGTGGAACCAATCTGAAGCCTATCTATCCTACACTATTCCATTTTCATCCATATGTTTATCCAATGACCATTTAAATGCCCTTAAAGTTGGTGAGTCTACTACTGTTACATGCAACGCATTCCACCCTCTGCTACTCTCTGAGTAAAGAAATTACTTCTGACATCTGTCCTCTATCTATCACCCCTCATTTTAAAGCTAACTCTCCTCGTGGTAAGTCATCAACATCCGAGGAAAAAAGTTCTCACTGTCCACCCTATCTAACCCTCTGATTATCTTATATGCCTCAATTAAGTCACCTCTCAACCTTCTTCTCTCTAATGAAGACAGCTCAGGTCCCTCAGCCTTTCCTCATAAGGTCTTCCCTTCATAGCAAACAACATCCTGGTAAACCTCCTGTGAACCCTTTTCCAAAACTTCCACATCCTTCCTATAATGCGGTGACCAGAACTGTATGCAATACTCCAACTGTAGCCGCATCAGAGTTTTGTACAGCTGCAACATGACCTGGTGACTCCAAAACTCAATTCCTCTACCAATAAAAGCTAACACAATGTATGCCTTCTTAACAACCCTATCAACCTGAGTGGCAACTTTCATGGATCTATACATGTGGACACTGGGATCTCTTTGCTCATCTACACTGCCAAAAATCTTACCATTAGCCTAGTACTCTTTATTCCCGTTGTTCCTTCCAAAGTGAATCACCTCACATGTTTCCACATTAAACTTCATTTGCCACCTCTCAGCCCAGCTCTGCAGCTTATCTATGGCTCTCTGTAACCTTCAACATCCTTTGACACTATCCACAACTCCATCAACCTTAGTGCCTTTCACAAATTTACCAACCCATCCAAGCAGTGGACCCAAAACAGATCCTTGTGGTACACCACTAGTAACTGAACTCCAGGATGAACATTTCCTAACAACCACCACCCTCTGACTTCTTTCAGCTAGCCAATTTCTGATGCAAACCGCTAAATCGCCCTCAATCCCATGCCTCTGTATTTTGTGAGAAAGTGAGGGCTGCAGATGCTGGAGATCAGAGCTGAAAATGTGTTGCTGGAAAAGCGCAGCAGGTCAGGCAACATCCAAGGAACAGGAGAATCGATGTTTCAGGCATAAGCCCTTCTTCAGCCTACCGTGTGGAACCTTATCAAACACCTTAGTGAAATCCATATACACCACATCAATTGCTTTACCCTCATCCACCTGTATGGTCACCATCTCAAAGAACTCAACAAGGTTTGCGAGGCACGACCTACCCTTCACAAAACCGTGTTGACTATCCCTAATCAAATTATTCCTTTCCAGATGATTATAAATCCTTTCTCTTATAACCTTTTTCAACACTTATTTCTTATTTCTTAAGCTAATCTTCCAGCCACATATTTGTCTTTCCCATTTCCTATTTATAATGAAATGCAGCAATTATTATCTTTGCGATCTTATTTCTTTTGGTTTTTACGTCTTAGCATATGGACTCCATCCTTGCCTCCTCAAGGATATCCAGTTTTCCAATACTGCCATAATTACCCTAATCATTTTCCCCTTCTTACCTTTTCTGAACCATCAATGTCATTGTACATTAACACACAATCCTCATAGTCCTTCAGCTACAGTGCCACTACATTATACTTCCACACTGCCATTGGTGCTTTTAGCTCAGTAATCTCATTCATCACACTTTGAACATTTATATACATGCTTTGTAATCTTGTCTTTGTATTCCTTGTAGACCCTTTTAGTCTGCTCCTGTTTAATACTATGACCACCCTCTCTAATCCTGTCCAGCATTCTACTTTTATTTACTGGTGTCTACCTCTCTGACACATTTGTTTAAACCTTTTCCAACCATATTAGTGAACCTCTGCAAAGATATTGATCCCAGGCTTGTTGTGTGAAATCCATCCCTTTTGCCCAAGAATCTGAAACTAATCTTCCAGTCACATATTTGTCTTTCCCATCTCCTATTTCTAATGAAATGCAGCAATTATTATCTTTGGGATCTTATTTTAAAGTTTCATATTAGCTCCAGAAAATCTGACCATACCAATAGCATGCAGAGTAGAACAATCATAATGTCAAGCTTTATGCAATACTGACTTGTCAAAATGATTAGTGAAGACAAAGGTAGGTCCCTTACAGAGGAACAAAGAAATGGCAGACCAATTAAATACATATTTTGGTTCTGTCTTCATAAAGGGGAACAAAAATAATATCCCAAAAATGTCAGGGGACACATGGTCTGATGAGATAGAGGAACTGAAGAAGATGGTGTTGAGGTAACTGATGGGATAAAAGGCAAACAAATGTCCAGAATCCAATATTCTGGGGTTCAGGTACTTAAGGAAGTGGTATTAGAAAGAGTGAATGCATTAGTGGTCATCTTTTACAATTCTACAGGCTCTGGAACTGTTCCTTTAGATTGGAGGGTAGCTAATACATCATCACTATTTAAAAAAGGAGATAAGGAGAAAAAGGGGAATTAAAGACTGACTAGTCTGACATTGGTGACAGGTAAATGGCTAGATTCCATTATAAGCAATTTAATAGGACCGCATTTGGAAAGCAGTGACAGGATCATACAAAGTCATCATGGATTTATAAAAGATAAATCATGCTTGACAAACCTATTTGATTTTTTTTTGGAAAAGGTGAAATAGGGGAACCAGTGGATATAGTTTATTTGGATATTCAGAAAGTACTCAGTAAGGTCACAGAGAAGATTAATATGGAAAATTAAAGCACGTTGGTTTAGGGGTTGTAATTTTAATATTTTTCACTGCTTGGCCCATTGCCTTGGAATCTACGGTGCTTCAAGTAATGACCTAACCACTTCTTAAATATGCAAATGGCTTCCTCCTCTTCCACTCTTAGATTGGATGGTAGGTAATCTAACTCTACTTTTTAAAAAAATGAGGTAGAGAGAAAACAGGGAATTATAGACTGGTTAGTCTGACATTAGTAGTGAGGAAAATACTAGAGTCCATTGTAAAAGATTTAATAGCAAGGCACTTGAAAAACAGTGACAGGATCAGAGTCAGCATGGATTTCGAAAGGGAAATTATGATTGACAAATCTACTGGAATTGTTCGAGAATATAAGTAGTAGAGTTGAGGGAGCCAGTGGATTTGGTCTACTTGGACTTTTAGAAGGCCTTCAATAAGGTTCCATATAATAGATTAGCATGTAAAATTAAACACATGAGATTGAGGGTAGTGCACTGACATGGATAAAGAACTGTTTGGCAGACAGGAATAAAAGAGTAGGAATAAATGGGTTATTCTATGAGTGTCGGTCATTTACCAGTAGAGTGAGTAACTGATCAGTAGGGTATTGTAGGGATCTGTTCTTGCGCCCCAGCTATTCACAATATATATTAATGATTAAATGAGGAACTAGATGTAATAGCTCTATGTTTGCAGATGACACAAAGCTGGGTGGGAGGATGATCTGTGCAGAGGATGTAGAGATACTTCAGTTCTGATTTGGATACATCAAGTGAATGAGAAAATGAAGTATAATATTGGTTTTGTGAGTTGTCCACTTTGGTAGCAAAAACAGTAAAGCAGGTTACTATCAGAATGATGATAGATGAGGAAATGGGGTGGTGCAACAAGATCTAGGTGACCTTGTACACCAGCCACTAAAAGTAAGCATACAAGTGCAACAGGTAATGAAGAAGGCAAAAGATAGGTTAGTCCTCATAGCAAGAGGATTTCAGCATGGGAATAGGGTCTTGGTGAGGCCTCACCAGAGTATTGTGTGCAATTTTGGTCTACTTATCCAAAGAAGAATGTTCTGATTGTGGAAGGAGTGCAACAAAAGTTTATCAGACTGATTCCTGGGATAGCGGGATGTATGAAGACAGAATGGATCAGTTAGGACTATATTGACTGGAGTTCAGAACAATGAGAGGGTACCTCAATGAAACATATAAAATTCAAACAGGACTAGACAGGACAACCATGAAAAGGATGTTCCCATGACTGTGAAAGCCCAGAGCCTGAGGTCACAGTCTAAGGAAATGGGGAAGGCCATTTCGGACGGAAATGAGGAGAAATATCTTTGTGGAATTCCCTGCCACAGAAAGTGATTGAAGCCAAAACTTTGAGTGTTTTCGTTCAGGAGATAGATATGTTTCTTAGTGCTAAAGGACCAAAGAGTTTTGGGCAAAAGTGGGAACAGGGTACTGAGTAGGATGTGCAACATTATCATATTGAATGTCAGAACAGGATTGAAGGGCCAAATGGCCGACTCCTGTTCCTATTTTCTATATTTCTATGTTTCTGTTTCTATGTTTTTAAGATGTCAACAAATGCTCATCAACATAAACGGTCCCACACTAGGGCTATATAAAGGGAGGAACCATGAACTATCTGAAATTTGTTTAGAACGTAAGTATTTAAACCCATGAAGTTTGATGAATAAGCTTGGTGAGCTATAGACAAAAATAGCAGTATGAGAATAAATGTATGCTGACAATAATGGAAATATAGCTGAGGGCGATGAGAACTAGATAGAGTCATAGAGTCATGCAGCATGGAAACAGGTCTTCAGTGCAATTAGTCCACACTGACCATGTCTCCAAAGTAAGCTAGTCCCAACTGCCTGTGCTTGGCCCATATCCCTCCAAGACCTATTCATGTACTTATCCAAATGTCTTTTAACATTGTAACTGTACCTGCATCCACCAATTCCTTTGGCAATTCATTCCATACATTCTATGTAAAATGTTCCCCCCATGTCCTTTTTAAATCTTTCTCCTCTCACATTAAAAAAAATGCTCATGTTTCATCTTCAATGCTATAAAGTATTGAAAGAAAGAGACAATCAAAAATGGCTGTACAGATATAATCCAACTAATTTTTAATTCCACGGAACATCGAATTTAAATTTCACCATCTGTCAGAGTGGGATTCAACTCTATGTCACAGAACATTAGACTGGGGGTTCCGGATTACTAGTCCAGTGATATTACCGCTGTGCCATCCTCTCCCCTAATTTAGCACTTCCAGATAATAAATTTGCTGGGATAAGTGGTTAGAAAGGGGGGATCAGGTGGAATGGATTGTTCTGTAAAGAACTTGGATGAATTCAACACTTCTACTTGTACCCCATTGACAAACAATGTTGCAATATCTACACTTCAGTTAGAAAGTCCTAATTGAAATCTGCTACCTAACTGAGACTTCAAGGACACATTATCAGTGTCTATGAAGATTTCTAGGGTCCCACCAGGGCCACTCAACTCCAGACCTGTTTTTTTAACAGCCTTGGTCCAATATGACCAAACTGCCGAAATTAAGAGTTGTGATGAGAGTAGGTGCCCTGATACCAGGACTCCAATTGTTCAAGTAGGGCACTGAGAAGCCAAGGCAAAACTGAAGACAATAGGACTCAGGTGAATAATCACTACCAGTGGTCACTAATCTTTTTAAGCACACAGCTACTTTTTAGAATTTAACTACAACCCAGGATCTTTCCCTTACGCATTTTTAGTACCTCATAAATCTAAAACCAAGAATATGTAATTATTATTTTGTCTTTGACTCACCAAATCTCAGCCTGATGATTGCTTATCTTCTGTGAGAAGTCTGGTTTGTATTTTCTTCAAATGGGCATCTGTGAGGTGGGTACAAAATTTGAACATGATTGTCTTCATTTGGGACGATTCAGTCTCACAGAGATATGGGGACTCAAGGTAAGATTTCAGGATGACAGAAGCAGGTGTTTTTCTCTGTTTACAACTTCCCAATCTGACCCTTGATCTGACTTCCAGCTCAATAGTGTTTTAATTATAATTAATCTCTGTAAAAACTCTGCTGCTTTGTAAATCAAACATTTGGATAAATTTGGTAACGCACCCATTAGTGCCTATTTGAAGGAATGGATTTGAGAATAACAGGATGATTTGTTTCATGACAATAATTCCTGAAATCACCTGCTGAATTCCTGTTCTTATTTCAACATCTTCTTAAGGACATTTAGGGATGGGCAGTAAATGTTGACAGAGATGCCAATATTCTCTGAGCGAATGAAGCATTTTAAAATTTTCTCTGCTTGGCTCATTCTGTTCTTGGTTTGACATGTTGGCTCTAATACTGGAATAGTGGTCCGTTGCAGAACTGAGATTAAATTAATGACAGACTATCGGATTTTGACCTGCATACATTGCTGTCTATGGTCACATACCAGTTTGACATTGATGGTGGACTGGCTTTGTGGAGTCAGGAGGTATGGTACTCACGACAGAATTCACTGTTCTTGCAGCTACAGTATTTATGTGCTTGGTCCAGTACAGTTTCTGGTTAATGATGGCACTAAGGGTATTGATGATAGGCCGTTCCATTGAAAATCAAGGGCATGTATTTTGATTGTCTTCTATTACTGATAGTAATTTCCTAACACTTGAAGGCATAAATGTTACTCTGTACTCCATACACATTGCTGTAGTCTGCACAAAATACTCTGCAAGCAATGATTTTGGGTGAGTGAGGCAGTGTGGTGTACTGAGCAACAAAAGAGGTGGAGGGTTGCTGGGTCAGAGATGTCTTTTGAAGATGTGGCGGCATGGTGGCTCAGTGGTTAGCAGTGACCCTCACAGTGCCAGGGTCCCAGGTTTGATTCCAGCCTTGGGCAACTACCTGTGTGGAGTGTGCACATTCTCCCTGTGTCTGCGTGGTTTTCCTCCGGGTACTCTGGTTTCCTCCAGTAATCCAAAGAAGTGCAGGTCAGGTGAATTGGTTATGCTAAATTGTCCATAGTGTTAGATGCATTGATCAGAGGGGGGTGGGTTACTCTTCGGAGGGTCGGTGTGGACTTGTGGGCCGAAGAGCCTGTTTCCACACTGTAGGGAATCTAATCATGTAGGCACTGACACTGACCACTTGTGTTTTGTCATTTGACCTATTTGTGGCACTGCTGGCTGGTTCTTATGTCCAGAATCCAAGTATGATCTCCCTGGTTTCATCCATGGAGCAATAGTATCGCTCCTCATACCCACCTCCAGTGTCATATCTGTCACTCTGAAACTCTCACTCTCCTGTAATAAACTCTTACATGAAGAAATTTGTTGAGCCAATTTTGTATACAGCAAAATAAAGCAAAAATAAAAGAAAGGGATAAAATATTTCTGGTATTGATCAAGAAAATAATTTTGTCCAATTTGGAAGTCTCTGAAGAACTTTATTGTCATCTTATCTCCTGTCACATTTTAATTCTCCACCTTTCTCCCTCTCTCTGTTTTCTGTTGTCTGCAATGAGGCTTAACACAACCAGAAGAAATAGCATCACATCATTCAATTAAGCATGAGACAGCTTTCTGGTGTTTTGATGAGTTCAATTGCAATCTCTGTCCCCTTTTTTCCTTTTCTCTTTAGTGGTGTTCTTGTTTTTTATTATTTGATTCAGTCAGTGACACAAACACCTCGTCTAGAAATATAACACCAACGTGAATACTTTAGTTGCTGGAAATCTGAAAGAAAGGCAGAAAATTCTGGAAATATGCAACAAGTTTGGCAGCATCTGTGGAGAAAGAAATAAAATTCAGATATCAAGTTAGTGACCTTGCAGAGCATCATGAGATCAGAATATCCAGACACATTCCTTGCTTTTTTTTTACTTTATTCCAATTGCCACTTCATTTGGCTTTACAACATCAACGCTTTCATCATTTAACCCATCCTGCCTTCTAGTCTGTAACAATCCTTCCTTTATGTTCTTTTTCCAACCCTTAACCTGTTCATTCACTTAAAACCTAATTCATCTCAGACATTTCCAACTTCTGATGGATCTCATCAATATGAAACATTAAATCTATAATGATTTGCCAGCTTTCTTAAATATTTCCAGTGTTTTCTAATCTTAGCCCAGAAGAATTTGTTACTTTTAGAACCATAGAACCAATTTTTTTTAGCCAATCATTCGTCATTGCTGTTGTAACTTCTTTGTTCTCATCGTTTAGCACCAGAAAGACATGCTGCTGTGTTTTGAATTGAATCTATTCCTTGCTGTAGATGCCCTTGTGGCCCAGCCTCTTTAGCAGGGTGATGTCCCTTTCCTGCAGGATTGATTCAGATGGGACTGTTCTTTGCTAAGGTTGCTTTGAATAATGTTTATAGAGCTTCTTGGACTTCAGGACAAGCAACCATTGAAGGCAGTCCATTGTTTAGCTGCAGCTTTGCACATCAACCAACACAGTCCTGAAGCACAATCCAGGAAGTTGTGACCCTGTCCACCGTGTATTTAGTCTACATTTTGGTTAAGTTCCCAATCATGACCACTTTTTATTGTTGACATCTCCCTATAATTTCTTTGATCCACTACATCCTTCCTGCATGTTAATGGTCTGTCGATGTAACTGCAATGTGAGTGCACTCATTTCATTCCTCAGCTCTAACCAGATTGATTCTGTACTTGAACCCTCTGAAATATCCTCTTTCTCCAGCATTGCAAAACTCTCTTTAGCCAATCCCACTGCCCCTTCTCCTTTCTTCTTTTATTATCTTTTCTGAAGATCTTGGACCCATCAATATTGAACACCCAGTCTTCCCCTTGCTCATTTTATAGCCTCCCACTCAGATCTACACCCTTACAAGTTTGCTGTCTCTCCAGCTTCCCAGTTAAGTAGTGCATGTCTCGAGACTTGGCTGTGACTTATAAACCCCACTCTGAGATGCTTCCTTGCAGATCAGATACCTCCTTGATTCCAGGTAAATGTTTTGGGCCTTGAGAATCATCTACAATTTATAGCCTTCACTCTGAGCAGATCACAGGTTGGATGTCTCTCCAAATTCTAAGTAGTTGGACACACTGGAGTTTCAGGTTATTTGATTTTAACGCAACACAATGTCACTACAAGTTCTAACATGGCTGCCACAGATATGACTGTACATGTGCTTTGTATTACCCTTTTCCAAGATTTTGTTTGATTTGGATCAATATATAAATAACAGAAATGTCTGTCAATCTTGCAAATTGTTCCCCAGAAACATGACACAAATACAATTAATTAAATATTAAAATGAGACACATTAAGATTAGATTACTTACAGCATGGAAACAGGCCCTTCGGCTCAACAAGTCCACACCGGCCCTCCGAAGAGCAACCCACCCAGACCCATTCCCCTACACCTAATACTATGGGCAATCTAACATGGCCAATTCACCTAACCTGCACATTTTTGGATTGTGGGAGGAAACCAGAGCACCCAAAGGAAACCTGCTCAGACAGGGGGAGAATGTGCAAACTCCACACAGACAGTTGCCTAAGGCGGGAATTGAACCCAGGTCTCTGGCACTGTGAGGCAGCAGTGCTTTCTACTGTGCCACCATGCCGCCCACTAAGCAGTCAAAGTTGGCAAACCCATAACATATATGGTAATGAATAAAATGAATGTATTATTGGAAGGATGTGATTACAGTGGAAGGAGTGCAGTGGAGATTCACCAGGATTTTGCCTGAAGAGAGGCTTATAGGCCTGGGTTTGTTTTCTTTAGAGCAGGGAATGCTGAGGGAGACCTGATTGAGGTGGTGAAGGTTATGAGGGGCTTGGACATGGTGGATAGGAAGCAGTCATTCCCCTCAGCTGAAGGGTCAATAACAACAGATTACAATTTAAAAGGGAAGGCAGGAGGTTTGAAGGGGATTTGAGGAAACATTTCTTTCACCCAGAGGATGGTGGGAATCTGGTATACACTGCATTGGTGGGGTATTCAATGGGAAATGTCACAACCTTTAAAAAGAACAGGATGGGCACTTGAAATGTTATAACATTCAAAGCTGGGAACCAAGTGCTGGAAAGTGGGAGTAGACAAGTTGACACAAGCTCAATAGGATGAAGGGCTTCTTCTGTTCTATATGACTGTATAGCTCTATTATTTCCATTAAAATCCTGACCAAAGAAATAATTAATCTCCTGATATAATCGACTGTAATTTCTCATCTCACGTTTTATCTGGTAGAAATCTGCCTACATTCTTTTTCTTAATTTACAGTAAACTCTTACTGTTCAAAGGGACTGCGTTGTCAGAGAAAATCAGAGTCAATGATTTTTGGGAATGGCCAACATATGCAGTGCATGAAGCATGCATAGTGCACACTTTCGCTCTCAACAAACCATGAACAAACATTGGAGGTGCATGGGCTACAAGGTACACTTTAGATTTTGTGGATAAGGAAATTCATGAAGAGTGGATGAGGGAATGGCAGGACTTTGATGTGTTATTTCATGGGATATGGATATCACAGGCAAGGTCAGCACTTGCTGCTCATCCTGAATTATCCTTGGGATTGTATCAAAGACCCACATTCCTCAATTGCAGCAGTCCACCCAATATGACTTTTTCTGTAGTGTTTCAATATAATTGAGTGGCATACAAGGAGATTTTAGGGGACAGATCAAAGGAAGCCACATTGCTATGGATCTGGAATTCCATATAAGCCTGAACAAGTAAGGATGCCATTTCTCTTTCTTCATTAGTGAACCAGATAAGATTTTTAGAGCAATATAAGATTGTTTCATGGTCACCATGACTAATGCTAGCTTTCCAATCCAGATTTATTTATTAATTGAATTTAAGTTCTACTAGCTGCCATGGTGAGACTGGAATCCATGTCCCCAGATCATTAGCCTGGTCCTCTTGAATACTAGTCCAGTAACATTGCCAATATGCCACTACATCTCTGTAAATTGTGTACAAATTTAAGTCATAATATCAAACATACTATCTCGTAAACTCCAGCATCTTACTCCAAAATCATTCTTCTTGACATTGATCTTTTTGATCATGGTTCCCTATTTGTGCATCCACTTGGTAACTTGACCATGTAAGTTTTAAAGTTTTATTTAGACATATCAATATTTTCATTTGTGCGCTAGAATGTTAAGAGCTGTACAAAAGACATGTGGAGTTATGCACTGCAAATAGTAAAACATCTTATTGTCAATTGCTTGATTTGTTTGCTGTACAGATGATTCATTGGTTTTAAATTATGGGTTAATTAGAGTTGTTGTTATGGACTAGGTCAGACCACTCAAAACATTCTTAAGCAGGCAGCCCAGACCATAACTTTGCAATTTGTTCCAGTAAGTGTACAGTGAAAATTACCTGAAGTAAGAGAGCTAGGTTGACGACTAGATTTTTAAACAGACAAAAATTATTCACAAAACTATACAATAAAACATAAAGAACAGAATAAAGAACCCCTACAGAACTCAGTCTATCCAAACTAGACTTAATTATGCTGTTCCAAATACACACAACAGTTCCAATAAGCAAACTCCCTTTAAAACCCAGTATAAATGGAATATATGCTTACAGGTTGAAGTTGAAGGGCAGAAAGAGAGGGAAAGTTTCCACACAGCTCAGTGTTGAACTCCTCACCAGTTCAGGACTGAACTAAACTGCTCAGCTCGAGAGCTGACCACTTCCCTTTCATTATACAGGTCACTTCTAAAACATGACCATTTTGGCCTGAAGTCTCATCTGTTTACATATAAACAAAAGGCCTCTCAAAATCCTTTTCATCCCTGTACCAAACCAGTGTGATTGGAGCCCGACCTGGTATATTAACCCTCTGAAAAAAATCAGAGGACAGAGTCTCTTTGAGCCAAGGAACAGCTTTGAGATAAAAAAAAGTGACTACCTTTGTGACAAAGTCAACACATTGTTTCAATTAAATATTCAAATCAAGATACAAAGTATCATAAGACAGCAACCTTTCAAACTATTCGATGAAAATTAAATATAACACTCTGCTAGGTTGCCACCTGCTCATTAGAAATTCGTGAAAACTTTCAGCAACATACAACATCTCTATCTAGATGAAAATATGTGGATTCAGAACTGTTATGTTTTTACAATTTCTTTAGGTTTTTACAATTTCAAAAGAATATTAACTTGTGATTAATGAAAACAATATTTTGTGTATTCCAATATATTGTGGTAAACATTTCCAAATAAGATTACTATCCATCAATTCAATCACTATAAATTCACCAGTAATAAATCTCACAATTATATTGTAATCTTGTTATTCATAATGCATTAAGGTACCAAGTAATGATGAGAATAAAAGCAATAGATATTTGTCAAAGGTATCAAAATTAGCAGTCTACATGATCACAGAAAGACTGTGACTATATGCAATGTTAATAAGGAAATACAAGTAGTCTGCATCTGTATGATGCTTTATTCTGACTACAATTTTCTTCAAAATAAGCCGCTAGTTGACTTGTGCTCAAATTTATCTCAAACTAGTGAACACGTTGGGGTGTCATGTTACATTTACACGGTGGCTCAGTGGTTAGCACTGCTGCCTCACGGCACTAGGGACCAGGGTTCAATTCCCACCTCAGGCAACTGCCTGCGTGGAGTTTGCACATTCTCCCCATGTCTGCGTGGGTTTCCTTCGGGTGCTCCGGTTTCCTCCCGCATATTTGGATGGGTTGGACCGAAGCGTTTGTTTCCATGCTGTACATCTCTAAGATTCTGTGCAGGTTGGGTGAATTGGCCATGCTAAATTGCCAGTGTCAGTTGCAGGGTTAAATGTAGGGGAATGGGTCTGGGTGGGTTACTCTTCGGAGAGTCGGTGTGGACTTGTTGGGCCGATAGGCCTGTTTCCACACTGTAGAGAATCTAATCTAAATGTGCTATATACATGCTGTTTCACGTAATATGTATTTAAAGTGATCTTGATACACTTTCTCATCATTGAAAAACTCTACCATCAAACAGTTTATAATATGGCAAAAATTGAAGAGTATGAAGATGACAATGTGGAAAGCTGAATAAAATTTAAATACTATTTTATAGAATCTCTTCCACAAAAATAATTTGAATCTCCTTATCAGAACATTAGCATAGAATTAAAAAAAATTATTTTATATGTTTTCCATAAATCACGTACAGTCTAATATATCGTGAGCCATATTGAACCAATTCTCACTCACAATGCAAGGTTGTGTGGAAAAATAATTGTCTCTATGATAGATCAGAAATCTGACTTATCTAAAGTGGTAAGCTTTGATGTTTCAGGTTAAAAAACTTTGGAATTACACATGGTATATAGGCTGCTTCAATGTATTTACTGCAACAAAATATGCATTGATCCCAGAGTGAAATGTTATGACTACCCTGTGACGATGTTTAGATGCTATGAATGCATTGGGAAGACGTCCTGCAGGGAAACCCTGTTGTGAGGCTGTGGGGATAGTTTGCTTCTTTTCTTCTGAAACTAATCAATGAACATTTCAGTCCAAATGCATATGTACTCTTTGAGATCTTGAAATCATTAATTTTATTTAATAACTTAAATTATTTATAAATTATTTTTGGATTCTGAGATCTGTGAATCAGCAGATCTGTACATATGGTTTAGAGTTAGCGGTAGGATTACTAAAATATGACATCCTAATCATTTGCAACTGAGAATTATGAGTTTTCATTGGTAGTTTTATAAAATCAGTTTCATTGATTTCTTGCCACTGATTAATTTTTGCCATTATTAAATCTGAGTAGGTTATAGACTAAGGTTATTCTTATTCACCAATGGGATGTGGGCATTGCTTGCGGGCCAGAATTTATTGTCCACTGCTAATTGCTGAGAAAAACAGTTGAGAGTCAACCACATTGCTGCGAATCTTTAATCACATTTAGGCCAGACCAGGTAAGGATGGAAGATTTCCTTCCCTAATAAGAACATTAGTGAACCACATGGGTTTTTACAGCAGTCAACAATGGCAAACGTGAGGACTGCAGATGCTGGAGATTAGAGTCGGGAGTGTGGTACTGGAAAAGTGGATCACCAGGGTTTGATTTAATTCCAGATTTTTATTCAATGCAAATTTCATGATCTGCCATAGTAGCAAAATACTGCAGATGCTGGAATTCCAAAATAAATGCTGAAGAAACTCAGCAGCTCAGGCAGCATCTGCGGACAGACGAACAGCTAATATTTGAAGTTCAAAATGACTCAGTTCTTGAAGAAGTGTCATACTGGACTTGAAACATTAACTTGATTGATCTCTGCACAGATGTCATCACACTTGCTGAATTTCTTCTACATTTTCTGTGCTTGTTTCACTCTCTGCTGTGGTGGGATTCAAACCTACAACTCCTAGAACATTTTTCTGAGGCC
Source organism: Chiloscyllium plagiosum (assembly GCF_004010195.1). Taxonomy (NCBI): domain Eukaryota; kingdom Metazoa; phylum Chordata; class Chondrichthyes; order Orectolobiformes; family Hemiscylliidae; genus Chiloscyllium; species Chiloscyllium plagiosum. The sequence continues at coordinate 51,981,611 of NC_057721.1, forward strand.
CTGGATTATTAGTCCAGTAACTATCATGACACAACCATCTCCCCTTAAGGTCTGTCAATTTTCATTCCTTCATTAACCCACGCTCAGAGAAACACAAGATGGCTTTGATATTCCTCACAAGATGTTTCAGGGCTCTATAAAAACTTTTCACGTTCACATCACGTGATTGTAATTAATCAGATATTTATTTACAGTGATGAGTTAATGACTTACTTATTTCCTTAAAAGCAAGAGTAAAATTTTACACTGTGGAATTAACAAGAACTTCTTTGATAAATAACATGTATTGGTGTGTAGTAACTATTTCCTTTACACCAACATGGTTTTGTGTAGCTATCAAACTTTTAGTTAATGGATTTCTATAATTTTCACATTACTGGTTTATTTTCTTATCCAATGTAAATGTCAATGTAAATGAGCCAAAGTTCCCTGACATTCAGCATGCTAGGATCAGAAAAATCATCTAACTTTAATTGCTTTCCCACCACCAACCTCTGGGTCTGGTTGCATTAGTCTTCCACGTACCCTTTCTCCCTCAATCTAATCATGTGCAGCCCATTTGATGCCCATGTCCAATCCAACCCTCTGCTATCATAGAATAAAATCATGATGATCAGAGAATGAGGCTATTTGGCCTATTGAGATCATGCTATGATTTGGAGATGCCGGTGTTGGACTAGGGTGTACAAAGTTAAAAATCACACAACACCAGGTTATAGTCCAACAGATTTAATTGGAAGCACACTAGCTTTCGGAGCGACGCTCCTTCATCGGGTGATAGTGGAGGGCTTGATCGTAACACAGAATTTATAGCAAAAAATTTGCAGTGTGATATAACTGAAATTATACATTGAAAAATTGATTGTCTATTAAGCCTTTCATCTGTTAGAATACAGTGATAGTGATACAGTGATCATGCTAGTTCTCCACAAGAGTTATTTAGCTAGCCCTATTTCCCAACCCTTTAATAATAGTCCAATCTTTATCTGGTTCCCTTTTAAAGGTTTGGATAGAATGCATCTTCATCAACTCCTCAATGATTTAAAAAGATGAAAATTTCCTATAAATCTAAATTCAAGTGTGTTTCCTCTCAGAATTAAAAATCCTGCATTCTGAAATCACCTTCTTGATTTTATCTGAAGTATTATAAAATACATCCTTTGATTTAGAAGATAGAGAATTGTTCACCGACTGCAAATAATAGACCATCCATCATCAAGATGAGAAAAAGTCCACTTGCTTTTCTAAACGAGCCTACTTAGCAAGCAGCAAGAAAATGGAAATGAATCATTTCGTTGAAGCAGCCAAGACTCAGACTGGTGTCAATGTATTGATATATCTACAGACAAGAGCGAAGTTACTTGAGAACATAAATTTGTTACATGCTACTTACACTTTTAAATTCAGTGCCAGTTACTTCATCTGCATCCAGGAAGGAAAAGGCACAAGAAACAATTGGTTGACTGTGAATTAATTTCAGCTCTTTGACAAAATCCTGGAATTTCTCTAATGTTCAGATGTTGAAGGACGTTCAAATGTATTGGGCTCAAATTTTCTTTTATAGATAGCCCTGTCAGGGGCTGTTGTGAAACTAGAGCACTGCTGATGTAATATCACTGTGTTTGTTTGCTTCCTTCCTCCTCCAGCACTGCAAATAAACTTTCACAAATAAATATCAGAGATAGGGATTGTTCCAAAGTGCCACTAGTCTATGAGAATCTGATTTCTTCAGTCTCAAATCTCAGCAGAAATCTCATTTTAAAGCAGAAAAAGCATCACCAATGAGCAGAAACTGCAAAATAGCAAATAGATTGTTTATGAACCTAATCATTTATTTGCAACAAAAATCTGCCATCTATACCAAGACTTTTCTCTCTTCAGAAATGTATTTCCTGCACTTAATCTCGGGTAACTGCAATTTAACCTCTTCACACCAGGTCTTATCGTTTTCACCAGTGCATGATTCAAACAAATGAATGATCAGTGGCTTTGCACAATGCTGCAAACATGAAGAGACTTTGAAAACTCGCTTAAGTGCTGATTTCGAAGGGCTAGAATCATGAATTGATGTGCAGTGTAAACAGACATGATTATGGGGCAACATTTAGACAGAACTGAACGTTGATTTTGAATGTTATTGTTGTTATTCTACACATTGAATCAGGTGCAATGGCAACTGCGAGAGAATGTATTTCACTCAATTAGTTACCTTTCAGATGATTGCTGATTCAGTTTTGTTAATTATTAGAAAATCATTCGTATTCTTGAACTAGTGCATTAATGTCATGAGGTATCTAACCATATCTTTTTTATTGACTTACCAGATAAGCTACCTTGCAACGTAATTTAGTAGATGTGCTTCCTTTACTAAAGCAGATTACAATGGGCTAATATGTTAGTTGCAATGAAATAAAATTGTTTAGATTGGATAGTGCAAACACCAAGAGCTGTCTTTAGCTGGTTTGAGTTAAATGAATATCGTTTTAATTGTTCTGAACAAAGGGGCTTATCTTTTCCAAAGTCTGAAATTTTTCATTCACTGAAGCATTTCACATTGTCATACAAATAAAACTTTTTGGAGTCATGAATTTATATTCCACAAAATTAAATTTTAGTCAGCATTTATTTAATTCACAAATGAATAATAACTGAGCTGAGAGCTGTAATAGTTGCATTAATTCAGCCTTCCAGCAACCAATGGCGTATGAAAGGTCAGAAGAGAATGGAACTCATAAGGAGTGATTAGAATATAACTACTGACATTTTCATTCATATATTTTACTGCTTTTAAGTCTAAATTTATTTTAACCTTTTTCATCTCTGTTGTTCAATGTTGGGAGCTGTTTGTTTTGTACCTTGAAATGAATGGGTTTGTAGTAGCAATGGGTGATTAATTGCTTAAAAAATGCAATTAGCTGTTCAGTTTCCAGCTTTAACCTTTGCTGCTGGGCTCTTTCTTAGTTCAGTATAAATTTGAGTTAAGTATTAAGAACTCAGTCTTACAGCGACATACCAATGAAGTGTGAAAGGCTAGGACAGTATGACTAGTTGTTGCAGATGGTGCATTAGATATAGTTTTCATTGAGTTTTGCCAGGTTTTTGAAAAGGTTCTACATAGAAGACTGGTCATTTACTTAAAATCACACAAGTTTCCAAGGGAAAGTGGTTTGTTGGATTAAATATTGATAAATGTTGATGGATGTTTTTGCGACTGGTTGGCTGTTGTGCAGGGCTCAGTATTCAGTCTCTGCTGTTTGTTGTAGGTATCAAGTATTTATACATAAAGTGGAGGGGCCTCAATTTAGTAGAAAATGCAAAAATTGTGTGCATTGGTAGTGAAAAAGAAAACTATACATTTGCAACAAGCTAGCAAAAGGTTTGGTCAGGTGGCCAAAAAAATGGCCAATAGAATTCAATACAGAGAAGCATGAGGTGATAGATTCTGGAGAAACAGTCAAAGTAATACACAAAGAATAATAAGATTCTGAAAAGTGTAGAGGAACAGACGAACCATACATATACCCACAGATCCCTGGAAGCAAGACATTGGTGAGATGGTTAAGTAGGCCATGGTTTGCAGTATAAAAGCAGAGATACTACTCTATAACTGCATAAAAAAGTTACACTGGTAGTGATTGGAATGAGGGCCAGGTGGATCTCAATGACAATGAGATCCTTGATTGGGGTTGTTAACCTGGGCATTCAGGGAGCCCTGGCTGACAGATATAAAGAGGAAATTCAGAGAGTCTCCTCAGTCTGAGCTGGCTGGTCAGAGCCCATGTACAGTGCACATGTAAATAAAGGGTGACTTGGTGATGGAATACCAGCCTCTGTGCAGTTTTTCCAATAGCCAGGAGTAATACATACCAAATGGATTGGGCATTACATTAGACAGAGAACAGAGGAAATTCACAATGATATTTCCATCAGTGCAAAATTTCAGATGTGTGGTCAGGTTGATTGCACAGACTAATTTTATTTGGAAGAGAGGAAGCTATTAGAGGATTTATTATAACATTAACAGCTCTATGGCCTCAGCTACGGCATTGGATGAATGGGCACCACACAACAATCACCAGCCAGGAGTGTTCCTTCCCAGTCGGGGAACACTTCAGCAGTCTGGGAGGTTCGACCTCGGACCTTTGGGTGACCATCCTCCAGGGCGGACCTTGGGATATGCAACAATGCAGAGTGGTCAAGCAGAGGCTGATTGCCAAGTTCGTTACCCATGGGGATGGTCTCAACCAGGACCTTGGGTTCATGTCACACTACAGGTGACCCCACTGCAATATACCTCTCTCTCTCTCTCACACTCACACACAAACTCATATAGACCCTCTTATACACAAGCTCTCTCTCATATGCTTGCATATACACCCCTCACACTCATACCCACACACACACCTTCTCACAGACTTATACCCCTTCAGACTCACATACACATACACACATACATTCTCACAGACATTCATAACTCCCACCCCCCCCCATCACACGCACACATATAAGTTTGTGGATTGAAGTTGTACTTGCAGAATTTTATCTTGCTGAAACCTTGCATGAATCCATGTAAAATTCTGTAAATCCCTTTTTAGAAATAGAATCAGTCTGAACATTGGGGTAAAGACAGACAGACTTTAACCTCACACCTTCAATGCATTATCTGAACTGACATGGCACCTATTGTTAAAGTTCACTTGAGAACGTAACTTTAAAGGAAGTTCTGAAATTTACATATTAAAGAACTGAAATCAACATGGTCATTCTAAGAGATAAAAGACTTAACAAACATTCCAGGTCTTCTTCAATATATCATTTCAGTTGCATCACACTGTAAACCTTTGCTATAAATTCTGTATCTTACAATCTTATACTCCACAACCACCTGATAAACATAAAGTGCTCCGAAAGCTAGTGCTTCCAAATAAACCTGTTGGACTATAACCTGGTGTTTGTGTGACTTTCAACTTTGTACACCCCGGTCCAACACCGACACCTCCAAATCAGGAAGGTATAAAGCAGCCTCAGGAGGATGTGGATAGACTTAATGAATGGGCTAGAACATGAAAGATGGAATATAATGTGGTAAATGTGAGGTTGTCCACTTTGGTAGGAAAAGCATTATGATGAACTTCACTGAATATAATACTAAGTTTTATGATTTTATGGGAAGAGCTCAGAGCACAACAAGAACTCCTGTTCTTTATGGAACTTGTTAGGCACTCAGCAGACACAGAACCTTCACCAGATTGGTGCATGTTGTTGCTGAAACTGGATAATAATGGAAACGCAGTCCTTGTTATCAGGGTGCTGCTTGTCTCACTGTTTGAAGTGTGCAGTCCTCATCTGCAGGGCATGGCACCATTGACTGTTCTCAGAGCTGAGAACCTGTTTTATTCTTTACGTTCCCCATATATGTCATTGCAACAAGTCTGCTGCAGATGGACTTTGATTGTTGCGGCTCCCTTCCTAAGAAAGTGCCGTGACTCCATTTCTGAGGATGAGCGGGGCACAGTGTTGATGAATGCCCTAGGACACTGTGATGGAATTGTGTCTGATGTTAGAGTAGGACCTAATGGTTACAGGAGTGGGAAGCTTTCGTCTCCTAGTAGCTGGGAAGTTGACAGCTGCTTTGATGTTTTATGTAATTGGCTCCTTACAAGGAATGGTGGGTGATCGGTGTGGGATCTCTCTGTTGTGTTCCCACAAATGCATCAGGACTGTGACCAATGCTATTTATGCAAGATGACACTGGCTCATTTTGCTTCCCCCATGATGAGTTGAGCAGTAAATCCCAGGCAGTAGGGGTCAGGAACATACCTGACACTCTATAGATGCAGGGTGCCATTGACTGCTTACACATGGCGCTGAGAGGGCCCTATCACAACACTGCCGAATTTATCAACAGGAAAGGGCTCTATTCCATCAATGTTCTGGTGGTCTGTGGTTGCTGTCACCAGTTCCTGAAGGTGTGTGCCCACCACCCTGATTGCTGCCAGGACTCCTAATGCCAGAGCACTCTTGTGAACCTTGGTATTTGAGGGTCAAGGTACCATACAAGGCTTGTTACTAGGGGTTAAGGGATACCCACTGTGACTTTGGCTCATGACACAATTGTGCAGCACCCAGCTGAAGTACAGCACAGATAAAATGCTGCTCCTGCTTTGACCGTGGTTGAGTAGATGAAAGGAATAGTGAGCTATGGTTCCAGTACTTGCACCAGTCTGGGCTAGGAGCCCTTCACTATAATGCAGACTGAGTGTGCCACACCCTAGCAAATTGTGCTCTGCAATGAGGCAATGTGATAGATGCTGAGGAACTGAGGGATCAGGAACATTTGTCTGAGGACGAGGATAAAACATTGAGCTAGAAGAAGCTCTCCTTGTGGGTGACAGAGCTTAGGTCTTCGGTGTTGGCGGTGCTACAAGCCAGATAGGACCTGGTTGAAATCCAGTTGAGAGATGAGATTTGGGGTCAAAAGACAACTGTGGACTATAAAACAACTATTGGTTGTCATTCCAGCATTTAGTTTGCATTGTGGTCACATTTCAGCCTGTGCTCAGTTTGTTTGCATTCTCTTTTGCTAGCTGTTAATAAAAGCCCATCTTTGGAATTGTCTAATTGTTTACCTGTCTGTGATGTTCCCCTATTGCATAATGACAATCTATAGTCTACAGTGGCCATTAGGAAGCTGGGAGAGGCTGGTTAGACAAGAGGTAGAGGGATAGAGTGTGTGGCCTGATGGGTAAACAATGACTAAAGTGAGAGATTCCATTCCTGATGCAGGGCTTTTGCCCGAAGAGTCGACTTTCCTGCTCCTCGGATGCTGCCTGACCTGCTGTGCTTTTCCAGCACCACTCTAATCTTGACTCTGATCTCCAGCATCTGCAGTCCTCACTTTTGCCTAAAGTGAGAGAATGCCAGGGTTACATTGCCAGGGAGTGTAAAACATGCTAGCTATGTGCTGCGGTCAGTATGGTTTTGTGTCTGCTGTGTCCTTTCATTGCTAATGATGGGCAACAGTAGATTGCTAATACATTTCTTGGTGCACAGCGACCTTTCAAAGATGGTGTTGGTGCCATGGATGTTCATTTTTTCAGGGCGATCTGGTGAATTCTTCTGGGAATGACATATGATAGAAGAGGACTAGAATTGGGTGAGAGCGGTACTGTATGTTCGTTTGGGAAGTTAATGAGGTGAGATATGGTGAGAAAACGCACTAGGCTTCATGGAGGGAAACCCTCTGAAACTTGAATGAATTGACACTCGTATATGCTTCAATATGGTCACTTCTCATTCCTCATGACTACAAGCTGAACCTACTTAACCTCTCATGAAAAATTCCTCTATGCACAGGATCAACCTTATGATCTGCATTGCCTCCAATGCAGTATATCGTTCCTTAGATAAGAAGACCAGATCTGTTCATGGTATTCTAGTCCTGGTATGACTAATGCTGTGTATAATTTTAATACGATCTCCCTATTTTTATACTCCATGCCTTTGAAATAAAGGCCAGCATTCCCATGTTCTTCCCTACTATCTGCTGAGCTTTGGAAATTAGCTTTTTTATGAATTATGGATGAGGACCCCCAAGTCCCTCCTTGTTGCAGGTTTCTGCAGTCTTTCTCCATTTAAATAATATTGTTTTACTATTTTTCTTGCTAATATGTAGAAGAATTCTTGTACACAAGTATTTATGTCTTCATTCCAGTTCATTTTCTGGTCAATGGTAACCTCCCAGGATGTTGATATTGGAGGATTCAGTAATGGAAATGCCACAGAATGACAAGAGCCAGTCACTGGATTCTCTCTTTTTGGAGATGAACAATGTCTGGCATTTGTGTGGCATGAATATCATTTGCCATTTATTAACACAAGACCAGATGTTGCCCATCAACAATGTGGATCTACTTCAGTATCTGAGGAGTCTCATATGGTCCTGAAAACTGCGTAAACATCAGCAAATATCCCCATTCCTGATCATATAGTGGAGGGAAGGCCATTGGTAATGCTAATGAAGATGGGTTGGGTCCAGGAACCCAGTATGTGGAACTCCTGCAGTGTTGCCCTGTAGTTGAGATGGTAGATCGCCAACAATCACAACCACCAACCAAACTGCACCTAAAATTGTACCCATTTTGAAAAGTTTTCTTCTCCTCTAGAGTTTCCACTTAAGTCTATTTAATTGAATGCAAAATGTGCCATGAACGAGCATGCATGCATTTTAAAATAGATTAATTTTTTTTAAACATGTTGCTTGAGGTCACAATATCTGGGGTGATCCATGGACACTACGCTTTCAATCATAGTGTTGTTAGGCTTGCTCAGAAACTGTTTATATTTTGTTTTCTATTAGACCAAGTATTGCCTCATGAAACAAAAAATATAGATATGCAGATCAAAGTAGGCCAGTGGTTAAATTTGAGAAGTGACCTTGTTTACATACCAATGCCTTTCTGCTCAAAATCAAGCAGATGAAAGCAGATGAAATTGAAGTTTCCTGATTCAAAGGTGTCCTCGCTTCTCACTTTAGATAAGTAAGACCTAACCTTCACACTTGCTGTAATGGTTTAATAATCTAAATTTAAGTTTTCTCTGGTTGAAAGCTAAACAAAACAAATGCTAATTATTTTTCTTAATGCTGCCTTGGCTGAATTTTAAGAGTAGGAAAATCTTTTTAATATGGGAGTCATGAATTAAGTTAAAAATATATGGCATGTACAGTGGTTTGTGTGGAGAACTGTATGTATGGCAGGGTTTTGAATTGGGTCCTAACTGCATTGAGTTAGTTGAACTGAGCTGGGCTAGCAGCATAATTGTTACAATTAGCTTCAGTGGCAATGAGCCAGGTAGAGAGATAGCATCCACCTTCCTCTTTCAATCACTGTCAGCACTGGACTTCCTAATTTGTGGCAGATTTGGGCAGATTGCCCCTCACTCCTTTTTTTTACAAAACATAGGCACTCCATTTCTGTGGACCTGACACCCCTCTTCCCTTGGACCCAAAACCCCTCTTCCCTCACTGCTGAAGGCCATGCCCTCTTCTGCTTCAACCCAATCGACCCTCTCCCACGCTGAACCCTAAACTTCCCCCCTTCCACTCTGCTCCAGACCTAAAGTCCCCTTTCTTACTCCTGACACAGTACACCCGCCCCTACTATGGAACCATCAGCCCCTTCCCCACTCTGGACCTGACCATCTCTGTGCCACAGCAGGACCCTGCTCACATGCCCGCTCCACCTTTCTCACCCCTCCCACACAAGATTGACACCATCACTCCCACCCTCACCAGACCCTATGTCTCCCACCCATCCAACCTACCCTAACCCCACTCCATCAGTTACCTAGCCCCCTTGTCCCCTGGCACTTTACTTTCCCAACATCCTAATCTTACATACTTATCCTTTCACAGAAGTTGTCAAAATGGTTGTAAGATGGGAGAGGGAGTTGTCAGGTCAGAGCTTTCAGGATCTGGGGAGTGTAGTTGAGGGTGGCTGAGGTAAGCTGGGGATCAGTTCAATGGTTACTGAGAAGTTAGACACAATATTTAATAGAGTAACTTTTCCCAAATAATTATCTGCTTAACTGTAGTGGAACCATATGAATGTTTCAATTTAAATGGACACCATTGAAGATTTTGAGACAATGTAGAGGTGAGGCATGTTCTGCAGTATTGTGTTTAGTTCTGGTCACCCTGTTATAGGAAGGATATTATTAAGCTGGAGAAGGTTCAGGAAAGATTTACCAGGATGTTGGCAGGAATGGAGGGTTTGAGTCATAAGGAGAGGCAAGATAGGCTGGGACTTTCCTCACTGGAGCATAGGTGTTTGAGGGGTGACCTTATAAAAGGTTTATAGAATCATGAGGGGTATAGATAAGGTGAATGGCAGGTATCTATTCCCTTGTCTGGGGGATTTCAAGACTAGCGGGTATACTTTAAGGTGAGAGGAGAAAGATTTTAAAAAAGACATGAGGTGCAATCTTTTACATAGAGAGTGGTTTGTGTGTGAAATGAACTTCCAGAGTCAGAGTTATAGCCATACAACATGAAAACAGACCCTGTAATCCATCTCCTCCATTTGGTCTAAGTTTCCCAAATTAAACTAGTCCATTGTTTAGACCAGTGCTTGGCACATATCCATCCAAACATTTCCCATCCACCTACCTGTCCGAATGTCTTTTAAATTTTACAACTGTACCTGCATCTGTCACTTCATTCCATGGATGAACCACCCTCTAAGTGAAACGTTGCCCTCAGGTCCCTTTTAAATTTTTCTCCTCTTACCTTAAAACTATACCGCTAGTTTTGAACTCCACAGCTGTTGGGAAAAGCCCTTTGCTATTCACCTTTTCTAAACCCCTCATTATTTTATAGACCTATATTAGATCACTCCTGAATCTCCTCTGCAGCAGTGCTATCCACTGAGCCACCATGCCACGCCTACCTTTCATCTCAACTTGTTGAGCAGATTGGAAATCTTCATTTGCCCCATATAGTTGTCCGACTGGTCAACTAGACATGTTCACAACCTCAGTTATGGTACAAGATGATTGCTGCCCACTTAGCTTTTTTTTCCACTGGTGCTGACAATTCTTTCTTGAAACACAAATGACATGTCAATTCATCATCGAGCATTAAAAGCAAATTTGTTTGATCAATTTGTTCAGAGATCTGACATTGATTCAGAACAGTTTCATTCAAAGATTTGTCAATGAGTCAAGTGAGTTGTGCAGCTCATTCTTGTTGTCAGTATTTGCTTTTGCTGTTATACTTGCTGATTATTGTTTTCTGCATTTTCTTCTGCAATAGGAGTAGAAAACATTTCCACCAACCTTACAGGTTCCGTAACTTCCTTTCCATTGATAGTATGAAGCAATTTCCTCTACTTTCTGGGTTCCTCCATGAACCTAGGAAGCTCATGAAATCTTTTACCAATTGTCCTTTATCAACTGGTGAACAATGGTTTGTTTCAGAATCAGTAATTCTCTTGGAACTAGTTGAACACCTGCTTCTGCAAGGATGTTGAGATCAAGCCATGTCTGCCGGCTCAAAACTGAAAACTGTTGATTATGGATTGGGTAAACACTATCAACTTTTATGTCTTTTGTGTTGCAATGTTACTTATATCATAGCTTTGCTGTTGAGAACTATTCCAACTGCAGCAAGCAGTCTCATCTCTGTAGGCAGTAATTTCCGCTCCTTCAGCCATGGTATTTGATCTGATAGGACAGTGATACTTGTTCATGGATCAAGCTTAAATTAATAATATCAATTGGTATTAAAAAAATGTTCTGTCAAACTTGGGCCTGTTGCATCACTAATTTCCCTTAGATATTCTTCCGGTATGTTTTTCCAGTGGCGTTTGTTCTACAATATCATACTCTTTGCAAGTGTAACCTCTACCACAATAACTGCTCTGAAACTGAGTCCTACTTCTGCACATCTTCTAGACCTACAGTTTTATAGAAGTAACATTCTCTTGTCAGAGAATGCCTCTTGGGCTTGTAACTCTTTTCTGCTCCACAGCCTTGACACTGACTCTCAGTGTCTGCTGTTTGCCCACCCTTTGTGTTGGCTTGTGAGTGTGTATTTTATACTTTATAAAATGGATAGATTCTGGTGCTCTCCAGTTGTTAGATTGTCCTTCTGGATTTCTGAACTCTCAGGATTTGTTTTTGACTTTCTGGTTTCTGTTTCGAACACAATTTCAATAGATAAACTGTCCCGTGGCTGAACACTTTAACTCCCCCTCCCACTCCGCCAAGGACATGCACGTCCTTGGCCTCCTCCATCGCCAGATCATGGCAACACGACGCCTGGAGGAAGAGCGATTCATCTTCCGCCTAGGAACCCTCCAACCACACGGGATGAATGCAGATTTCTCCAGCCTCCTCATTTCCCCTCCCCCCACCTTATCTCAGTCCCAACCCTCGGACTCAGCACCGCCTTCCTAACCTGCAATCTTCTTCCCGACCTCTCCACCCCCAACCCCTCTCCCGCCTACCACCCTCACCTTAACCTCCTTCCACCTATCGCATTCCCAACGCCCGTCCCCCAAGTCCCTCCTCCCTACCTTTTATCTTAGCCTGCTTGGCACACCTTCCTCATTCCTGAAGAAGGACTTATGCCCGAAACGTCGATTCTCCTGCTCCTTGGTTGCTGCCTGACCTGCTGCGCTTTTCCAGCAACACATTTTTCAGCTACAATTTCAATAAAGACAACTTTCATTAGACAATTACGTTTGACAAAGACTTATCAATAATTTCAGCAACAATTCTACTTCTTATGAATTCGGATCTCAAAGTTCTCAAAGAAATAAGGTTATCTATGGATCCTCGAGGATTTTGAATTCTTCTGTTAAATCTTGCTCTTTTCAAGGAATTTGCATGAACTTCATAATGAAGTAACTATCTGTTAGATCTTATATTTTCCAATGGGAGTCTGAGTCTGGTGGTAGATTCAGGTACAGCTTTATTTTGGTACAACTTCATTACAGCTTCAGATTTTCTTTTCAGTTAGACACACAAAAACCTCAGATTGTATACAGTGAAAACTTAGAGGGCACAGGCCCAACCCCCGTATGACTGGTCAGAGGTGCCCAGTTATCCCTCTGTGATTGGCTGTCTGGTACAGCACCAAAAAGCCACAGACAGGCTGGTGATCCAGCCTCGGTGATGATGTTTTCACAGATTTTAATGATAAAAGGGGGCATTTCTATTGCCTGAAACCTTTTTTTTTGGTGATTTTTTTTGTATATATGTGGATCTGTAGCCACTTTGGAACCTATATCTATGATTATCTGAAGAATCTTAACTGAAACCTACTCTTGATTTTGTAACAGTTGATTAAATAATTCAAGAGAAACAACTACTTAGTGTCAAATGTTCTTATCCATGTAAGAATTTGCAGCGGCACATTCCATCCTAGCCAGTAACCTTAATTAAACAGTCTTGCTGTTGCTTGACTTGCTGGGACTACGTTAAGAAAATATTTTCCCAAATCTGTCTATCTACTGTCAGCCATGTTCTGCTGCAGAATTAGTCAGGGGCAGTTCACGACCATTTTATGCTGCTCTGTCATGGGCATCACTAACAATCCCCATGTTGATTCCCTCTTAAGTGAATCACAAAGTACGCAAGTATGTAGTTACTTATAAAAGATAGGCTTTCTATGCAAGAATGTTTGCCACACAGGTTGCTTATATTTTAGGAACCTAACTTACAGGACTGCGGCACTTGTTGGCAACAGCATTTGATATAATGAAAACAAATAATATATAATGAGAATTACTACAATGAATTACACTGTATCCTGCACCGGGTAGGTTCCCAAAAATCCCAACCAGCCTGTTGCCTAACTTCACAGCGTGGAGGATGGGGGTTGTTTTAGTTTATCCATTTCCTTCCTAATGTGCGCTGCCAGGTCAGTGATTCCCTCAGAGTTGTCAGGGATGTGGGTACACAAGTCTGTTCTGGTCAGAGCACAAGTGCCTACCTTCTCCATTAATATCAAATCAAGGGCCATCCTGTTCTGCAAAGCTGTTTGCCAGATGGCCACCATTTCAATGCTAATCTTATCTAAAAGTTGGGCTATATCATTGGCTACTTGTTCTAGGAGAGCTGTCATGTTAATTGGTTCCCTTGCCAGTTTGGCAGTTCCATACCAGGGGAGTAGGATGAAAAAGAACCTCTCAGTTTCCATGATAGCTCTCTTACCCCTTTGCCCGTCTATTGTATTTCAGATATGGAGGACTATGATGGAAGACAAACCTATTCATGCTGGGGATAAATAGGCATAGATCTTGAGGCCAGACACTAAGTTTGTGTTGTTGTAAGGAGTAACCCTAGTTATTATCTCGGGATACCATCTTTGCTGGAAAGTACCTTTGCTGGTGAGGTTTTGGAATGTCAGGAGGGTGGAATTTGCACCCTGGGCTACATTCCAATATTGAGAACACTTGTTGTATCCTATCTCCTGCCCTACCATCCGGATTCTACATAAACATATCCCTCCTGCTGGTCTCCTCATTCCAGAGGTGTTGGCAAGGGTCAAGAATGGGGGTTGTTATGAGGTGTTGTAATTAGTCTGACACCACCTCTGAAAGATGGTAACCTGTTGGCACCCACTGCTTTCAGGGGTCAGCTTTGTACACGCAATACACCCCTTTCCCTGCTGAGGACTGCCGTGCCAGTGGTACCGGATCCTCTGAGGACGCATTCTGGTGAATTACCCATTCTGCCATTTTTTGGATGCATTAAAAGACATGGGTCTTAACGGGATGCCCTCTTTCGAGTGGGCGGGAATGTGGGAGCATACCTAGCAACTGGAAACATTAACTTGTTCGGCATAGTGTAGAACATGTACATTGCGTGCAATTCCCTTTTCCTTCATCTCCCTTCTGGTGCAGTGGTTGGCAAATTACTAGTAGGCAAACACTCAAATACACACAGTTAATAATATAACAGGTCTTAAAACTTTAACTTTAGCTGTGGGGATAGTTTTTTAGAGCAATATATCATGGAGCCAATCAGGGAGCAGGCTATCTTTGATTAGGTAATAAATAATGAGGCAGGTTTGATCAACTACCTCCAAATAAAAAATCTCTGTGAAGTAGTTAATCATAACATGATAGAATTTAATATTAGTTTGAGAGTTGGAAACATGGGTCAGAAACAACAGTGTTTAACTTAAATAAGGGGAATTACAAAGGAATGAGGATAGAATGAGCTAAAATAGATGAGATGGTTAGATTAATGGGAAAGACAGTAAGTAAGCAATGGCAGGCATTTAAGGAGAAATTCACGACTCCCAGTAAAACATATCCCAGGAAGGGGAAAAGATTCAAAGGAAGGGATAAACAAACCTAATCAAGGAAGTTAAGGACAGTAGGATGTTGAAACAAAAAGCATATAAGGTAAAAGTCAGTGATAATGCCGAAGACTGGGATAAATTCAAAATCCAGCAAAAATGAACTAAAAAGATAATAAAGAGAAAGAAAATGAACTACTAGGGTAAACTAGTGAGGAATATAAAAATTGACAAACAAATTTACTTTACATATATAAAAAGGAAGAGAAAAGTCCTTTAGAAAATGTATCTGGGGAGATAGTTATGGGGAACAATGAAATGAAAGAGGAGTTAAAAAGATATTTTGCATCAGTCTTTATGGCGAGAGATACTTTGAACATCCCATACTAAAGCGTATTGGGGGGAGGGGGTGGAAATTAAGTACCATCATCATCACTATAGAAGTAATGTTACACAAACTAATGGGGCTGAAGGGAGTTAAGTCCCTTGGCCCTAATGGCTTGCATCCTAGGATCCAAAAGGAAGCAGCTACAGAGATAGTTTACTGGGAGTTACTGATATGTTAAGTAAGTGGGCAAAACATTGGCAAATGGAGTATAATATGAGAAAATGTGAAGTTCATTTTTGAAGGGACAGTATTATTTAAATAGAGGAAAAACTGCAGAATCTGTACCACAAAGGGACTTAATGTTGCTGTGCATGAAATACAGAAAGGCTAATGGAGTATTGGTCTGAGTTTAAAGGAGTTAGAGTGTAAGAGTGAGGAAATCTCACTGCAAATATACAAGGTGCTAGTGAGAGCACATCTGGAGTACTGTGAGCAGGGTTGGTCCCCTTTAGTTTAGGAAAGATATCATTTCATATGCTGTTCAGAGGCTAGCAGGTTGGCACTCATTGGAATCTAGAAGACTGAGAGGTGATCTCATTGAAACATATCAGATTCTTAAGTTGCTTGACAGGATAAATGCTAAGAGCATGTTTTCCCTCATGAGAGAGTCTGGGATAAGAGGGCATTACTGAAAATGTGTTGCTGGAAAAGCACAGCAGGTCAGGCAGCATCCAAGGAGCAGGAGAAACGATGTTTCAGACATGAACCCTTCTTCAGGAATGAGGAAAGTGTGCCAAGCAGGCTAAGATAAAAGGTAGGCAGGAGGGACTTGGGGGAGGGGCGTTGGAAATGCGATAGGTGGAAGGAGGTTAAGGTGAGGGTGATAGGCTGGAATGGGGATGGGGGCGGAGAGGTCAGGAAGAAGATTGCAGGTTAGGAAGGTGGTGCTGAGTTCGACGGTTGGGACTG
>NC_057721.1:51998166-52008305 GCF_004010195.1 Chiloscyllium plagiosum
TCTTTTAACTACCTTGCCACAGAGAGCTATTGGGGCAGAGTCCTTGAGTATACATAAGCTGAGATAGATTCTTGAACAGTCGGGAATCAAGGGTTAAAGGGGAATGGTGGAAAACTGGATATGAGGAATGTCTGACCAGCCATGATCCTAATGAATGGCAGGATAATCTTGAAGGGCTGAATGGCCTATGCCTGTTCCTATTTCTTATGGTTTTAAGGTCTGGTTTTCCTGCTTCCTGGCAGCTTTCCCACTTTCTGCAGACATTATGAATGTTTCCTTTTTTTAAAGACACAATTTTCCCAAATTTCATGATGCAAAACACAATGCAAACCACTTGCACATTTCTTAAAATAATCTTCTGTGGCTGCATTCTTAACAAATCTTCACACCAAAATCACAAAGTAAATTATGAATGTCCCAGTTTATTAGAATCATTAAGTAGAATCTTATATTAGACTTTGTTTTCAAATTACCCATTAGTCATCTCAGATATACCCTTGTGACTTTTTGATACTGAGGTTCTTGGTTTAAAGAAATAAATCACTGGACCTTGTTTTGTCCAGTGTAGACTTCTCTCATGGAATGTGCTTGAGAGTAACTCCTTTTCACCTTCTAACATTCCCAGCATTTCGTTTTGAACTGTTATTTTAAAACTTTTCTTCTTGCCCATAAGAATTTCTAACTTTACTCATGGGGCTTTGCACTGTTCTCCCAGATCTTTCTTCTGTACGAACTCTAACTTCCCAATATGAGTATTCTTGTCTTCGCCCACACTGTTATCCTGTGACTCTTAACAACTTGGAGGTGAAGGCTTTCATCTGAAGGGTTGCTTTTGCTGCTACTTCTAAGAATGCTGCTGACCTTTCGGTTGCTATTGTGATGTCATAAAATGATACCATTTGTAAATTGGTAAACTCACTTCTGAAATATCCTCCTCCTTGAGCAAATGGATTTTTTATCACTGCTGTTATATAAATTATTTTTACAATGATTCTACTGTTGATCACCATGTCATTTGATGAAGTATGAACCATTAATTGCTCTTGGTTGAGGTAAGGTGGTGTCACCAATCCATATTTCTGTGCTTTGAAACATAAAGTTTACAAATGGTTAAACTGCCACTGATGGGGTACCAATCCTCCTTTCTCAACTGAGTCTAAAGGCCTTTGAAATTAACAACAGTGGAGAATAAAATACTGAAACTTAATGAGAGAAGCACTGATTTTAACAAGATGTCTGTTTTATACAATAGCATTAAGTACGAGTTACACTGCCTAGATAGGCATAATTACAAAGTCCAACAGAAGACGGCAATGATACCACTGTTGGGACCTCTTGCTAGACTGCTTCTTCTCAACCCAAAGGTTTTGTGACATTATCAGATTGGGTAGACTTCAATAACAGCTTCAATATTGACTCCTTCAGAACCATTAACTTATAAGAATTATCTCACCTATTCTTCCTCAAAGTATTGATGTGGCATCTTCCATATCCATCTGACAAAGTAATTAAGGCCTCAGATTGATATCTTAACCAAAAGTATTCATTCAGTACTGCAAAGGAATGGCAACCTTAAACTTTGTCTTGAATGGAAACCTAAACTTACAACCTTCTGATGAAAACGTTACCAACTAAGCAATATCTGATATGGCCATACATTAGAGATCACAATTTCAAACTAACATCTGCAGGTAACTCATGTTAAATGACTGAAAATAACTTTTAATGAAAGTATAAAACTTATTTTGTGGAGGCACTGTAGGCAGTTCCTTTTAAACTATTCAAACTTTTCCAATTCGTGTCCTTGTATCCTAATTTTGCAGCTTAATATTTAAAGCTTTCCTTTCAGGCCTGCAAATCAATCAAGTATAATCAATCAAAGCAATTCCAGCAAGTATAAATTTCAGGCTGTAATCTTTGTTTCAGTATTACAGTATCACATTAAGGAGCTGTAATCACTGTCTCTACACAAAACATGGTCTGCAACATAATGTTGCTGAGGTTCACAGCATTTACTGTGCATCATTATAAGGTGGGAGGCATTCACTGTCTTAGTGAAATCTAACTGCTCAGACAGATGACTTCTAGTACACAAGTCCAAGAAGCTGGTTTCAAGTAGGTAACTTCCAGTAAGAGTTTATAAATGTGTCCAAAATATTCTTTAGTAACCTTTTAAAAGCATCAAGTCCATATTCCTCAGTCTGTTAAATGAAACAATTATAACAATCCCTCAAACACCCATCCGTGGATTGATATTTCCGACATTTTGGCAAAGTGCTATTTTCAGGAAGATTCATGAAGTGTTTCTGTCACGGCTCATTGTGAGTTTTCTCCCACAATCTCATACTCAGCCAGAGTGAAGTGGCTCATTGATGCTTGGACACTGCACTATTCATGTCCATGCCACATAGTATGCTTCATCGGGCAACGCGCACTGGAATTACCATCGCTGTAAATTCATTGTTACAATACGTATATTTCTATCCCTATTGAACACCAAATGGCCTCTCTTCCATTATGCAAACACCAGGGGTGTCACCACACAACACCCACCCACCTCACACCATCAACTCCTCCTCCGCCTCTGAGAAAGAAGTCACAGATCCCTCAGAGGATGCAGTCATAAAGGATGTCCCCTCCACCCTCTAGCAGCATAAATAATGATACCCTAGTGGGTTCTGTTTTCAGTTTAGATTCAGGAGCATATTGAGCAGCAAATCATTGGCATGTCTCTGCAGTCAGCCGAGGAAGAAAGGTGCCAGGCTGTGGGCATCCAGAGGACTGCTGGAGACCGGGCACTTGGGAATGCTCAGGCAGAAAGTGATTCCATGGTAGTGGCTGTGAGTAATTTGGTGCGAATGGACACACAAAGTCACAGCAGGCAGTGTTTGTCAGAGTCATTCAGTAACTGGATCAAAGGTTGGGCGACTGCACCAGTGTGATTAATACTGTGCTGCCTCTAGCTAATATGCTTCTGGTTGTCTCCATGGACAGGTTGGCAGTTGCCATGAAGAGTTGAGAGTGTGTTGCTGGAAAAGTACAGCAGGTCAGGCAGCAGCTGAGGAACTGGAAAATCGACGTTTAGGGCATAACCCCTTCATCAGGAATGAGGCATGTGGGCCAGGAGGACTGAGAGATAAATGGGAGAGGGGTTGGGGCTGGGGGAAGGTAGCTCAGAATGCAATTAGGTAGATGACGGTGGGGGAAAAGGTGATAGGTTGGAGTGGAGGGTAGAGTGGATAGGTGGGAAGGAAGATGGACAGGTCAAGAGGGCGGTGCCAGGTTGGAGGCTTGGGACTGGGATAAGGTTGGGGCGGGACTGAGGAAACTGGTGAAATTCACATTGATTTCCATATTGGTTCCTGTGGTTGCACAGTCCCAATGCAGAAGATGAGGATTGGGTGGTTAGGGATTGGCGATGGAGGAGGCCCGGGTGGCAGGAGCAGGCTGACACAATGGATTAACCGGGGCAGTCAGGTTTGTGAATCTTGGGTAGGAGGTAGAATCGGGTGGTGGGGGTTCTCAGATTGTGAGATTGGAGGCTCTGGGTGGGAGATCCCCAGAGGTGGTGAGGTTATGGATGATCTGGGAGATGGTGGTTTGGTGACGGGAGGTGACGTCATGGTCGAGGGGGCAGTAGAAGGAGGTGTCTGCGAGTTGGCACCTGGCTTCAGCGGTGTAGAGGTTGGTGTGCCAAACTGCCACTGCAACCCCACACCCCCTTGTCTGCTGGTTTGATGGTGAGGTTGGGGTTGGAGAAGAGGGAGTGGAGGGCTGCGTGTTGCGAGGGTGAGAGGCTGGAGTGGGCGAGGGGGGTGGGCAGGTTGAGGCAGTCTATATCATGGCAGCAGTTGGAAATGAAGAGATCAAGGGCAGGTTACTTGCCATAAAGAGCCAGTATCAGGTGTATGCTCAGCTGCTGCCAGAAACGCATGTAGACGTACACTCCATCCCTTCAGCTATTTGTGCTCAGCATTGTGGAATCATAGTACAGAAGATGCCCTTTGGCCCATCAGGTCTGCACCAACAAAAAAACACTCTAAATCTACACAAATGCCAAGGCAACTGGGGGAATGATGGATCTTGTCCTCATTCTAAGTGATCTTTTCTCTCAAGGAGATGCAATGTTTCCAGAGAGCTCCCTGATAAAGGCGCAAACCACAAACAGCACACCCCTCCAAGAATTGTGCTCTCAAGACACTCCAGAGGTGCCTGTCCTTCTACTTCCACTCTGTCTCCAATCCCCAATCCCACGGAAATTACAACTGAGCAAGATAAGCCTGCATCTGGGCAGGATCCTCTCAGAGCATCTTGGTTCTTGAGTCACAAATACCCCTGGGGTTGTCTGCCCACATATTCCAGGCTAAAGGGTCTACCACAGAGCAGGCTCCCCCTACCATGGACTGTGAGAATTCATTTAGATGCAGTTGGAAGGAGAGGAGTAAACTTTCTGAGGACGGATAGGTTTCATGATGAGGTAAAATTAACATCCTTTCACAATTGTAAAGCAAAATGCACGTTTAATCTTCACACATCTGGTGGATGCTCATTTTAGCTGTAGAATCTGGCTACTATGTCAGAGTCATGTAAACGTTTGTATGTCCCAATGATTATAGAAGTTATATTAGTGAAGCATTTCTTATCTCTGATAATCATACTAGATAGCAGCGGATATCAAAAATCCTTCTCCCCTAGCATTCATAAATGCATCCAAGACTTGACAATTTAGTGAAGAGAGCACTGAGGCCAAAGGGAATGGGAATGCCATGTGACAGGACCTGACCTGTGATCTCAAGTGTTTCACTAGGTGACAATTCATTAAAGTGTACTTCTCTCAAGTCAGAGGTAGTTTCCATCCATCTGTTTTACAAAGGAGCACACGCTCATTCAAGGTTGGGCGATGTCCAATGCTCTATTGTCATCAAAACTGTGTCTCTGGAAAAAGATTCTGCAAGTGCAGCTTTGTAAGTTTAGATTTTGGAGAGAGTTTCAGTATTTTGACACAACACTGAAGGAACAGCAATATATTTCTGAAGGGTTAAAAGGCTTCAGTTAGCCAAGGAACCGCTCAGATTTATCAGGTGGGAATTGGCGATGATTAGTTTCTCACAAATGTTTGGGGAGTTGCAAATTCTGTAGAAATGAAAAGAGATTAGCCAATAATAAGATGCAAATACATTGAAATAAAGTGGTCACTGCTTATTAATGAGATACTGATATAGCCATTGAAATATTAAGCAGAAAATCAAACTTATGTATCTTGATATCAAGAATCACATATTTCTCATTCTCACTGCATTTTCCCAAACCTCTTGCCATTATTCATGTTATTCAGACGCTGAGAAAAGTCCACTTCCTATGTTTAAAGAATTGTTTTCATAACAATATTTAAATTGAAGAAACTTCAATTAGGTACATGTACACAGTGTTTGGGCCCCAGCTCATATAATCTATATTAATGACTTGCATATTGATGACACTGATGCAACCTTTCCACATTTGCTAACAACACACATCTAGGTGGGAATGTGGGTTGTGAGAGGGATGTGTAAAGGACTGCGGGGGATTTACACAGGCCAAATGAGTGGACAAAGACATGGAGGATGGACTATAGTGTGGAAAATTGTAAAGTTATCCGTTTTGTAAACAAATGCAGATTATTTCTTAAACAGGGAGAGATTAGGAAATGTTGGTGTCCAAAGGGAACTGGGTCTCTTTTAGTTCGTAATTTACTGCTGTGGGATCATTTTCAAATAACGATCAAAATCGATGAATGGCAAAAGTAGCCTCCTTTATTCAGAAATCACAAGTAGCACAAGTTCATGGCAATGGAATCCCGAAATACAGTTCTTACACGAGCCCCTTTATGCACAGTTCTTACATACATTAAATTCCATTATTATGGTGTTACAATTTTTATCTCTAGTCCACAAAGGTTTGAGGGGCTTTTGTCCTGGGAGACAGGAGATGGGTTAAAACATGTGCTAAGTGCTGGCTGTTACTTCTGATAGGATTAAGAGTGTCTGCCTGTCTTGCATAATTAAGAGGTGTTAGTCCTTTTGTCTTTTAAGTTAGTAAATGTGAGTAAAAATACTAGGCCTATATAGAATCATAGAGTCATAGAGATGTACAGCGCAGAAACAGACCCTTCGGTCCAACTCATTCCTGCTGACCAGATATCCGAACTTAATCTAGTCCCATTTGCCAGCAATTGGCCCCTATCCCTCTAAACCCTTCATATTCATATACCTATCCAGATGCCTTTTAAATGTTGCAATTAGACCAGCCTCAACCACTTCTTCTGGCAGCTCATTCCATAAACACACCACTCTCTGCGTGAAAAAGTTGCCTCTTAGATCCCTTTGATATCATTCCCCTCTCATTCAAAATCTCTAGTTCTGGACACACCTACCCCAGGGAAAAGACCTTGTCTATTTATCCTATCCATGCCCCTCACAGTTTTATATACATCTATAAGGTCACCCCTCAGCCTCCAAAGCTCTGGGGAAAACAGCCCCAGTCTTTTCAGCCTCTCCCTATAGCTCAAATCCTCCAACCCTGGCAACATCCTTGTAAATCTTTTCTGAGCACTTTCAAGTTTCAAAACATCCTTCCAATATGAAGGAGACCAGAATTGCACACAATATTCCAACAGTGGCCTAACCAGTGTCCTGTACAGCCGAAACATGACTTCCCAACTCCTGTACTCAATACTCTGACCAATAAAGGAAAGCATACCAAATGCCTTCTTCACTATCCTATCTACCTGCAATTCCACTTTCAAGGAACTATAAACCTGCACTCCAAGGTCTCTTTATTCAGCAACACTCCCCAGGACCTTAACATTAAGTGATAAGTCCTGCTAAGATTTGCTTTTCCAAAATGTAGCACCTCGCATTTATTTAAATTAAACTCCATCTGCCACTTCTCAGCCCATTGGCCCATCTGATCAAGATGCCATTGTATTCTGAGGTAACCTTTTTCACTGTCCACTACACCTCCAATTTTCGTGTCATCTTCAAACTTATTAGCTATACCTATTATGTTCATATCCAAATTATGCATATAAATGACGAAAGGTAGTGGACCCAGCGCCGATCCTTGTGGCACTTCACTGGTCACAGGCCTCCAGTCTGTAAAACAACCCACCATCACCACCTTTGTCTTCTACCTTTGAGCCACTTGTGTATCCAAATGGCTAGCTCTCCCTGTATTCCATGAGATCCAGCCTTGCTAATCAGTCTACTATGAGGAACCTTGTTGAGTGCCTTACTGAAGTCCATATAGATCACCTCCACTGCCATAGCCTCATAATCCTCTTTGTTACTTCTTCAAAAAACTCAATCAAGTTTGTGAAACATAATTTCCCCCTCACAAAGACATGTTGACTATCCCTAATCAGTTGTGCTCTAAAAAAGTTGGAAATTGTACCTGTACTTAATCAAAGAATAAAGAATATTAAACTGATTACTGCAGCTGGGTTATGAGATTTATTTACTATTTGCTGGTGTGAATTTCATTCATTTGTGCAATTTCACTTAAGCGCTGTTTTGACAGTTAGTTGCTTAGAGGGATAACAACCCAGTTAAAACATATTTGACAAGTACATACTAACAGGGGAAATTATTTGGTGTTCTGTTATCTATTCAGACTCCGGAGATTGTTGGTAAGGGCTGATCAATATTATAATGCTTCATGGAGACATGAAGGCAGATATGGTATTGCTCTCAATGCTACACTTATTCAGAAATAGCAAGAACTGATAAGGTATGAAAATGCAGAAATGGCTTTGAAAGGGCTATTTTGATTAGAAAAGGTTGTTTTAAATTTGTTCTGATTAGGTTAGATTCCCTACAGTGTGAAAACAGGCTCTTTGGCCCAACAAGTCCACGCCAACCCATTTCCCTCTGACTAATGCACCTAACACAATGGGCAATTTGGCATGGCCAAATCACCTGCCCTGTACATCTTTGGACTGTGGGAGGAAACCCACACAGACTCAGGGAGAATGTGCAAACTCCACACAGAGCGCTAGCCAAGGCTGGAATCAAACCTGGGACCCCGGTGCTGTGAGGCAGCAGTGCTAACCCCTATGCCACCTGTGGTCTATCTCGTGATAGTAAAATATACTACAGAACTGTGATTTTATGAATTAATGAAACTGATAAAGTAGGGAGCTATGAATGAATGAAATGGGAATGCGATGTTCATTTGTGAGTGGGTTAGTAAAGGAATTATGAATGAGTAAATGTAAAGCATTTGTGAACGGGAAATAAATACTGCTTGTGAGTGAGTTAGTGAAGGGACCTAGAATGTAATAACTCACACTACAAACTAACAAGCAGCAAGTAATTTGGAGGCCTTGATCAGACAAGGAATTGAGAACTGGAGTTAAGAAGTTCTGCTGCAATTGTAAAGAGCTTTGGAATATTTTGTATAGTTATAGTCTCCTTACCTAAGGAAGAATATACACTTGCAATGCAGGAAATTCAATGATGGTTCAACAGTCTGATTCCTGGAAAGGCAAGATTGTGCTATGGAGGGACGTGGTTAAGGATACTGGGTCTGTGTTCTAGAGAGTTTATAGGTGATTTCATTGAAACTTTCAAAGTTCACAGGTCACATCTTCAGTGTGAAATGGAACGTTAAGGACTGAGATGCAGAAGAATTTTTTCACTCAGAGGATCATGAATCTTTGAATTCTCTAACCCAGAGGCCGTGGATGTATACCCAGACATTCGGTATATTCAAGACGGAGATTGATAGATATTAAAGATATTAAGGGATATAGGAACAAGGTGTGAAAATAACATTGAATTTGAATTGGAGAAGCACGTGTTGGACTGGGTTGTACAAAGTTAAAAATCACACAACACCAGGTTATAGTCCAACAGGGTTAATTGGAAGCACACTAGCTTTCGGAGCACTGTCTGATGGACAACCACCTGATGAAGGAGTGGTGCTCTGAAAGCTAGTGTGCTTCCAATTAAACCTGTTGGACAATTACCTGGTTTTGTGTGATTTTTAACATTGAATTTGAAGTTTGACTTTGATCTAGTTTAGTGGTAAAACAGGCTCAGTGGGTCAAAGTATATCCGATTAACTCCTACTTCCCAATTTCCAATATTTGAATAAAATCCATCTTTATGTTAATCATCTCTATGATTATTCCAGCATTTTCCTAATTTCTGTATGCAGATATATTAAAGCAGAACTTTATCTTGAGCATTAGAAGAATCATATTCAAATTAAAAACAAAAATAAATCACTGGAAAAACTCAGCATCAATGGGGAGAAAACAGAGTTAACATTTCAGGTCCAATAACGCTTCTTCAAAAATGATCATAGTTGGGAAAGTTTCCTAAATGCTAAAGTTGGGTTGGAGGGAGTAGGGAGGAGTAAATAGAATAAAATAGAATCTCTACAGTATCAAAACAGGCTCTTTGGCCCAACAAGTCTACACCAACACTCTAAAGAGTTACCCACCCAAACCCATTCCCCATCATCCTGTATTTACCCCTGACTAATGCACCTAATCTACACTATGGGCAATTTAATATGGCCAATTCACCTAACCTGCACATATTTGGGTTGTGGGAGGAAACACACAGACACAGGGAGAATGTGCAAACTCCACACAGACAGTTATCTGAGCCTGGAGTTGAACCCAGGACCCTAGTGCTGTGAGGTAGCAGTGCTAGCCACTGAGCCATTGCAATATGTGGAGGTGATACCCAGAGAGTAAAAACAATTGAACAGACAAAGGATTGGGTAAAGGTTAGCCGCAGGGAATCAGTAGCTGCTAATGGGAACTATTAGTGGCTGACAATGGGTTGTGTGTGGTAGCAGCCCATGTGATAACAAGGTCTGGTGTGTGGGTTTTGGAGAAGGACATGAGAGAAGGTGCTCAAGTCCTAAAGTTGTTGAACCTGATATTGAGTCCAGAAAGTTGCAGGGTCCCTGTGAGAAACAAAAGCTCACTCACTTCAATAATTTCAGTCCGAGACCAAAAATCTGAACTAGTAGTGCCGTTTTATTTGTACACTTGCAAGTGGGTGCAATGCCTAATGCCAGGTAAGACTCTCGAAATTTATACAGTTTGAATCCCCATATTTTTTCTTATTTCATTGTTTGCCCCC
>NC_057721.1:52013945-52015296 GCF_004010195.1 Chiloscyllium plagiosum
GTTGCTCACTATTGGTTCCATTCTTTTCTTAACTACCTCATCAACCGTAGCTACCATCATTTTCGCCTTCTGTTTTTGTCTCTCATCCTCCCTCTTTACATCCTGCCTCTCTCAACAATTCATCTAATGGTTTTTCATTCCACCCTTCTATCTTCTGTATCTTTCTCTGTATGTCTGGCCATGCTTTTGTCACAAAATGTACTTTCAAAAGACCCTGTGCCATTGGGTCCTCAGGGTTCATTCCAGAATATTTCCGCATTGAATCCCTTAATCTTTGCAGGAAAGCTGAGGGAGTCTCATCTTTCTCCTGTCTAACTTCAAAGGCTTTAGTCAAATTCTGTGAATTTGGAACTGCCTCTCTTATTCCTTTTAGAATCAGGTCTTTCAATTCCCTAATTTCTTCTCTATGCTCCAGGTTTTAGTTTTCCCACTGGGGGTCTTTGAGGGGAAACTTCACCTCTCCCTGTCCAGCATCCCCATCTCCAATCGGGTGTTCCCTGTCCCATATTTTAATAGCAGCTCCCCGTATAAGTCCCCTTTCCTCCCCAGTAAATAGTATATTCAAAATAGACATTAACTCAGCCCAGGTATACAGACTGGGCCCCAGAAATTGATCAATTTGTTCAGACAACCCCACCGGATCCTCAACCAGGACCTTCATTTCCTTTTTAAATGTTCTGACCTCCCCACTAGTGAGGGGGGCACTTACAAACCCAATCTCTTTGTCCCCTATGGGTACCTCCCGAAGGGGATAAGTTACGTTCTTCCCCTTTTTCTTTTGTTTTCCCACCTTAGACTTTGATTTTGATTCTCCTGAAGCCTCCTCTACATCTACTGTAGCTTCCCTTTCTTTTGCTGAGGATTGAGGGTCAGGAACAACAACATCCCCAGCCCCTGCCCCTTCATCCTCTTCTGGTGAATCATCTGTTCCCTGTCCCTGTCTGTCTGTCTGTCCTCCTCCCCCATGTTCACCTAACCTGATTTTATGGTACGGGGGGGGCAAACAGTTAAGAGGATCCCAGGGACTAGGTGGGGCAGAGGGAGAATCCTTTGTCTTTACTAACATCATTCCCAAACTGCCCTTCCAACAGGACGCATAATCCGCCTCCTCTTGACTAAAAGGTTGTTTTCCATTCACATACAACCCTAAATACTGACAGACCCAATCCTCGTCCGAACCATACTTTGGCCAGAAGACAGACGGACGAAGGATTGGTTCTTTGGTCCACACTAAACAACAATATTTAATAATTTTCTTTTTATCTTTTGCCCTTGTACAAGTATTACTTGTCCAATCCCGCAACATCCTCCCCAACGGACTTTCAGGAGGAATGTTACCAGGGACCTTTTC
>NC_057721.1:52015491-52034581 GCF_004010195.1 Chiloscyllium plagiosum
TGTGAGAAACAAAAGCTCACTCACTTCAATAATTTCAGTCCGAGACCAAAAATCTGAACTAGTAGTGCCGTTTTATTTGTACACTTGCAAGTGGGTGCAATGTCTAATGCCAGGTAAGACAATGACAAATGCACATCAAATCCAACAAACTCTCGAAATTTATACAGTTTGAATCCCCATATTTTTTCTTATTTCATTGTTTGCCCCCATCCTCCGCTTACGTCATTCATTTCCTTAAGACTGATCCCACAACTTCTGTTTATCCGGCCTTGTCCGTGACAAATGCCTATCTCTGGCCCCCCCATAAGGTTGTTTGACGTCATCCTTACTACAGGTCACAGCTAGGCATATCCTTTCTTTATCAGCATCTATTTCTATCCGGAGGCCACTTTGACCTTCATAACCTCTTTAACTAGGGTTTGTTCCTGTGTCTCTGTACAAGTGGGAAACAGATGTTTTTCCTGTTTGCCCATACATCTACCATTGTTCTATAATCATGTCTCATGCTAACATATCATTTTTTTAGCTGAATATATATATTTCCTCATTCTTGTTCAGTATCAGAATTTATTGTTGCAGAAATAACATTAATTCATCTATATCCCACAGTCCCCAAGTGGAAAATGAGGTGCTTTTCTTCTAGCTTCTGTTGAGTTTCATTGGAGTCCTGCCTTAAGCCTGAGACAGAGATGTTTGCTGGAAAACACAGTACTGTGTTGAAGTGGGTTTTTGTGGACAGAGCATAAGTGCTCTGCAAAGTGGTCGTGCAGTCTGCGCTTCATCTCCCCAATGTAAAGGAGACCACATGGTGAGCAGCAAATACCTATACCAGTGTTTTGTTTTGATCTTCTATCCAAATTAGGCTCCCTCTGCTGGATACCTATGCAGCTACATAATGCTGTCTCATACGAACAACTTCACAGCCTGGCCTGGATTTTCCAATGGCCAGGTAGTAGTTTCCATGGCGTAGGTGGGAGCTGTGCATCAATATTTTGCGAAATCCCTGATGTAGCAGACACCAAGGGAATTGCTCAGGAATTTAATGATTCTGATGAGTAATACTCGTGTGCCTGGAGCCTTTCCTAAACTTTCCATTTAAATCACAGAATACAAGGTGTGCTGGTATCATTGTTATTTACCCAAGGAAATAAACTCCTGGATAACTACTAAACTGACCTTGAAATTTCCACCCCAAACTCCCTAATACCCCTTACTCCTGAGCTAGCACTCCCCTTCCCCCTTTGCTGGAGACAACACCACCCCCACACTGCCAGATGTGATATATCCTGCTCACCTGCACCTATCCCTGAACACTCCACAATGCACCAGGTACTTGATCCACCTTGCACCCTGACCTCACACTCTGGCACCCTCTCCATCTGGCACTATACCCACCTGGAAACTAACCACATCCAGCTCATTCCCACAGCGCCCCCACACCCACTTTTCCCAGGAGCTGTTAAAGTGGCTGTCTGTGTGGCTGAATACTTAAATCAGAGATTACAGCAAACATTGCTGTGAAAAGGGGGGGATGTAATTCGGCTTCCTCTGGCTATCCTGCACCAGAAGGATGCAGCAGCATTTATGATACATTCCACATTCCTGAAGGAACAGTGATTAGAATCTCCTGCCAGAAATGCAGAGCTCTGATTTAACAGAAATGGTAGAAGTGCAATGGCAATCTGCGATTGCAACTACTCTGAAAATCCAGCCCAGAGACTGGACAGTGTAGCACACCCTTTACTCAGCTGGGTGCTATTGATTTGCTGTAAGAGTGGTGGATAATACATAAGGCAATGTTCATTGTCCATCTAGAGTCATAGAGATGTACAGCATGGAAACAGACCCGTCCATGCCGACCAGATATCCCAACCCAATCTAGTCCCACCTGCCAGCACCAGGCCCATATCCCTTCCTATTCATATACCCATCCAAATGCCTTTCAAATGTTGCAATTGTACCAGCCTCCACCACATCCGCTGGCAGCTCATTCCATACATGTACCACCCTCTGCATGAAAAAGTTGCCCCTTAGGTCTCTTTTATATCTTTCCCCTCTCACCCTAAACCTATGCCCTCTATTTCTGGACTCCCCAACCCCAGGGAAAAGACTTTGTCGATTTATCCTATCCATGCCCCTCATAATTTTGTAAACCAACCTTCCAACTCCTGTACTCAATACTCTGACCAATAAAGGAATGCATACCAAACGCCTTCTTCACTATCCTATCTACCCGCGACTCCACTTTCAGAGAGCTATGAACCTGCACTCCAAGGTCTCTTTGTTTAGCAACACTCCCTAGGACCTTACCATTAAATGTATAAGTCCTGCTCAGATTTACTTTCCCAAAATGCAGCACCTCGCATTTATCTTAATTGAACTCCATCTGCCACTTCTCAGCCCATTGGCCCATATGGTCAAGATCCTGTTGTAATCTGAGATAACCCTCTTCGCTGTCCACTACACCTCCAATTTTGGTGTCATCTGCAAACTTACTAACTGTACCTCTTATGCTCGCATCCAAATCATTTATGTAAATGACAATAAGTAGAGGACCCCAGCACCGATCCTTGTGGCACTCCACTGGTCACAGGCCTCCAGTCTGAAAAACAACCCTCCATCACCACCCTCTGTCTTCTACCTTTGAGCCAGTTCTACAATTTGTTCAAGATATTAGAAGCCTATCACATGATCTGCTTCATCAGTATGACTATATCCATATCCTTTGGCCTTTATGATATTGTTCCTCTTAACCTGTAATGTGATATATCTTCTAGCCTATAACGTCACACAATCTCCAACTCAGTCATTTTTGATCCAGAATCTTAAAATCATAGATCAGCCACTTCAGTCTTTATTTCCAATCATAATCTTTAACTTTTTAAGGTCATTATTTGTATCCATTTTCAACTTTTGTTTTTTCAATCATGATGATCCTTTGTGATGTGCATTGAGGCTTTGCATCATGATTAAGATTACATTATCTTCATGACATCAGTATGAACTGCAAATCTGAATAATTACCCTTCCATTACTTGACACTGACCTAACATGAGCCGGAGATGTGTTGCTGGAAAAGCGCAGCAGGTCAGGCAGCATCCAGGGAACAGGAAAATCGATGTTTCGGGCATAAGCCCTTCTTCAGGAATGCCCGAAACGTCGATTCTCCTGTTCCCTGGATGCTGCCTGACCTGCTGCGCTTTTCCAGCAACACATCTCCGGCTCTGATCTCCAGCATCTGCAGACCTCTCTTTCTCCTCACTGACCTAACATGGCTCAGTATCAAATTATGTTGATAACTTACTTACGAAGTGTCTTGGGACCTTACTATATTAAAGATTTTACTATTTAAAATACAGGGCAAATCTCTCTCTCTGTCTCTAATGAGAGAGTAGCCCTATCGTCCCCTGGGACTATGGCGATTTTACCTTATACAGAAGACACTGTATCATAGAGTCGTAGAGTCATACATTACAGAAATAGGCCCTTCTGTCCAACTCATCCATGCTAACCAGTTTCCCAAACTAAACTAGTCTCACTGGTCTGCATTTAGCTCATATCCCTCTAAACCTTTCCTACTCATGTACCTGTCCAAACGTCTTTTAAATTGCATCAACCACTTCGTCTGGAAATTCAATCCATATACAAACCACCCTCTGTGTGAAAAGGCTGCCTCTCAGGTCTCTTTCAAATCTTTCTTGTCTCACTTTAAAAATATGCTTTCTAGTTTTGAACTCCCTCACCCTAAGGGAGACTCCTTTGCTATTCACCTTATCTATACCCCTCGTGATTTTATAAATCACTTTCAGGTTACTTCTCAACCTCCCAAGTTCCAGTGAAAAAGTCCCAGCCTATCCAACTTCTCCTTATAACTCAAATCCTCCATTCCCACCAACATCCTGGTAAATCTTTTCTGAAACCTCTCCAATTTAGTAATGTCCTTCCTATAGCAGGGTGACCAGACCTGCATACAGTCCTCCAAAAGTGGCTTCACCAATGCCCTGTACAACATGACATCCAAACTCTGAGACCCAATGGTCTGAGCAATGAAGGCAAATGCACTAAATGCCTTTTTAACTATACTGTCTATTGTTGATTTGTCTGTAACTGTCAAGGACTAGTCAAGCAAACATTACCAACATGACATTTGATGTGGGTAATAACATGCATTTCTTTTAGACAAGAGCAAGTAAGCAAAGTATTCACAATATTTACCTTGATGCCAAGGAACTTCCTTTTTTATTAATTCACTCAGGGATTTGGGCATCACAGTTTAGGTCAGTTTTTACTGTCCATTTGTAAGTTTTGTTTTATTCAATCACATGATGTGGGTATGACTGGCTTGGATAACATTTATTGCCTACCTTTCTTGAACTGCTCCAGTCCAAATGGTGTATGTGCACACAAAATGCAATTAAGGAGAGAGTTCCAGGATTTTGACCCAGTGACATGGAAGAAACAGCAATATATTTCCAAATCTGGGTGATGAATGGCTTGATGGGAACATGCTGGTGATAGTGTTCCCATGCAACTCTGTCCTTGCCCTTTGAGATGGAGGAGATCATCATTTGGAAGATGCTGTCTAAGAAGTTTTGTTGAGTTACTGAAGTGGTTCTTGTAGATGGTACACACTGCTGTTACTGAGCATCAGTGTGGAGGGTGTGGATGTTAAAGGTGGTGGATGGGGTGCAAGTGGATTGCTTTGTTCCAAATAGTGTCAAACATGTTGAGGTTTGTTGGACCTACACTCATCTGGGAAAGCGGAATGCATCTCATCCCATTCCTGACTTGTGCCTTGAAAAAGCTCTGATGAAGGGCTTTTGTCCGAAACGTCGATTTTCCTGCTCCTTGGATTCTGTCTGACCTGCTGTGCCTTTCCAACACCATTCTAATCTAGGCTTAGGGGAGACAGGAGGTGAGTTATTTACCTCAGAATTCCCAACATCTGACTTGCTCTTACAGTTACACCATTTATAAGACCAGGAGAAAATGAGAATTGCAGGTGCTGGAGAGTCAGAGTTGAAAAGCATGGTGCTGGAAAAGAACAGCAGGTCAGGCAGCATCTGAGGAGCAGGGGAATCGACATTTCGGGCTGGTCTGATTAAGATTCCAGTCAACGCCCCTTTCCTGTCCACTCCCCATAGCCCTTCACCTCATTATGAATTAAGAATCTATCTATCCCCTCCTGCCATTTCTTCAGTGTTCTGGAATTCACCACTTCCAATGAGATGTCTCTGAACTGCCTTCAATGCAACTATATCTTTCCTCAAGTAAGGGTACAACAACTGTACACAAACTCCAATGCCTTGTACAGTTGCAACAATTTAATTAGAAATAGTCAATATGGATTCATTAAGGGCAGGTCATGTTTCACAAACTTCATTGATTTTTTTTGAGAAGGTGACCAAGCATGTGGATGAGGCTAGGGCAGTTGATGTAGTGTACATGGACTTCAGCAAAGCCTTTGATAAGGTTCCACATTGTAGGCTTTTGGAGAAAATGTGGAGGCATGGGATTGAAGGTGATTTAGCAGTTTAGATTAGAAACTGGCTTTCAGTAAAAAGGCAGCGAGTGGTGGTTGATGGAAAATATTCAGCCTGGGGTCCGGTTACAAGTGGTGTACCAAAAGGATCTGTTTTGGGACCATTGCTGTTTGTCATTTTTATAAACGACTTGGATGCAGGCATAAGTGGTTGGGTTAGTAAATTTGCAGATGATGGATAGTGTAGAAGAACGTTGAAGGTTGCAGGGATACTTGGATAAACTGTAGAACTGGGCTGAAAGGTGGCAAATGGTGTTCAATGTAGCTAAAGGTAAGAATAACAGGAAGGCAAAATACTGGGTGAATGGAAAGATTCTTGGTAGTGTGGATATGCAGAGAGATCTTGGTGTCCATGGACATAGATCCCTGGAAGTTGCCACTCGGGTTGATAGTGCTGTTAAGAAGGTATACAGTGTGTTAGATTTCATTGGTAGAGGGATTGAGTTCCAGAGCTGTGATGTCATGCTGCAACTGTACAAAACGCTGGTGCGGCCCCACTTGGAGTATTGTGTGCAGTTCTGGTCACCCTATTACAGGAAGGATGTGGAAGCATTGGAAAAGGTGCAGAGGATATTTACCAGGATGTTGCCTGGTCTGAAGCGAAGATCTTATGAGGACAGGCTAAGGGACTTGGGTCTGTTCTCACTGGAGAGAAAAAAGCTAAGAGGTATTTTAATAGAGACATTCAAGATGATCAGAGGATTAGATAAGGTGCACAGTGAGACTCTTTTTCCCAGGATGATGACATCTGCAAATTGAGGGGTCAAAGATTTAAGACAGATGTTACAAGCAGGTTCTTCACTCAGAGAGTAGTAAGGACATGGAATGTCCTGCCTGCCAATGTAGTTAACTCAGTCACATTAGGTCAGGCAGCATCAAAGGAGCAGGACAATCGACGTTTCGGGCATAAGCCCTTCTTCAGGAATGAGGAGGGTGTGCCAAGCAGGCTAAGATAAAAGGTAGGGAGGAGGGACTTGGGGGAGGGGCGTTGGGAATGCGATAGGTGGAAGGAGGTTAAGGTGAGGGTGATAGGCTTGGTGGAGTGGGAGGGGGAGTTAAAGTGTTCAGCCACGGGGCGGTTGGGTTGGTTGGTGCGGGTGTCCCAGAGGTGTTCTCTGAAATGTTCCGCAAGTAGGCGGCCTGTCTCCCCAATGTAGAGGAGGCCACATCCAGGGTGCAGCGGATGCAGTAAATGATGTGTGTGGAGGAGCAGGTGAATTTGTGCCCCCCCAAGTTCCTCCTCCCTACCTTTTATCTTAGCCTGCTTGGCACACCCTCCTCATTCCTGAAGAAGGGCTTATACCCGAAACATCGATTCTCCTGCTCCTTTGATGCTGCCTGACCTGCTGCGCTTTTCCAGCAACAGTTTTCAGCTCTGATCTCCAGCATTTGCACTCCTGACTTTCTCCTCAGTCACATTAGGGGCATTTAAACAGTCCTTGGATAAGCACATGGATGATGATGGGATAGTGTATGGTGATGGGCTTAGATTAGTTCACAGGGGTCGGCGCAACATTGAGGGCTGAAGGGCCTGCTCTGCACTGTATTGTTCTATATTCTATGTTCTATGTTTTTCTAATACTTCCCTACCTTCATTCCTTTAGCAATAAATGTTAAAATTGCATTTATCCTCCTTATTATCTGGTGTACTTGCATACTAATTTTCTGCGATTCACGCACAAACACTCCCAGATCCCTCTGTTTCAAGCCTTTTTGATGTCCCTCTACATTAGAATGAATTGCTTCTTAATTTTTTATGATAGAGGGATGATAATTGATGAACCAGCTGGAAATACTAGGGGCTATGACAATATTGTAAGAAAATCCTGGAGTTGAGACGACTGACTTCCAACAACCACAATCATTTTCCTTTATTCTCAGTGTGATGCCAACAAGTAGGGATTTTTCCCCAATTCAAATTTATTTTTCTAGACCTCTTTGATGCTATACTCAGTCAAATAATGTCAAGGGCAGACATCTTCATTTCACCTCTGGATTTCAGGTCTGTTGTCCATATTTGGACCAAGGCAATATTATGACGCCAGGGATTGAGTGCACCTGGTGGAACATCAGCCGAGCATCAGTAAGCAGGCTATTGTTGAGTAATTGTCACCTGATAACTCAGTTGGTACCACCATCTATCATTGTACTGTTAATCGAGAGTCATCTGATGGGATGCTAATTGGTTGGTTTGGATTTGTCCTGCTTTATGTGTACAGGACATGTGTTCAGTAGCACATGTCTTCAATCTAATTGCCAGAATGTTGTCAGGGCCCACAGACTTGGCAGTGTCCTGTGCATTCAGCGATTTCCTGACTATCATGTGGACTGAAGCGATTTGGCTGAAGGCTATCATTTGTGATACTGCTGACTTCTGGAGGACACCAAGATATATTATCTATTTTGGCATTTCTGGTCAGAAGGTGGATACAATTGTGTCAACCTTGCGTTTTGTGCTGCCATGATGGGCTCCATTATCATTGAGAATGCAGATATGCTCTGGAATTTAGATCTGATCCATTACTTTTGGGATTGCTTAACCCTCTCTATCACTGCCTTGCTGTTTTGACATGCTAGTACAGTTGCCTTTTACCTTCGCTGTGTTGACCCGTCATTTTTAGATATGCCTGCGCTGCTCCGAATGAATTTCTGCACTTTTCATTGAACCATGGTTGAACCTCTGGCATGGCAGTAATGGTAAAGTGAGGATATACTGGTGCTAGAGGTTACAGATTCAGATGAAATACAATTCTGCTGCAGCAACTCACAAAGTTTCAGTAACACAAGCTGAGCCCAAAATATCCAGAAAATAGGGGCCGAAGAAAGTGTTCAGTAAAATCACACTGGCCCTTCCAATACTTTGATATAAGATTTGGGTGGGACAGTGGCACAGTGGTTAGCACTACTGCCTCAACAGCGCTAGAGACGCAGGTCCAGTTCCCACCTTGGGTGACTGTGTGGAGTTTTGCACATTCTCCCTGTATCTGCGTGGGTTTCCTCCGGGTGCTCCGGTTTCCTCCCACAGTCCAAAAGATGTGCAGGTTAGGTGAATTGGCCATGCTAAATTGCCCCTAGTGTTAGGTGTAGGGGAATGGGTCTGGGTGGGTTGCTCTTCGGAGGGTCGGTGTGGACTTGTTGGGCTGAAGGGCCTGTTTCCACACTGTAAGTAATCTAATCTAATCTAATCAAAAAAGAAATAGGGATAGGTCAAAGAAGAATATTAGGTGTGAATAGGAACAGGATGACGGGCATCAAAGAAAAGAAAGTCTTAGATGAATTTAATCAATCTTCATAAGGTCAAACTTCGCTTTAAGGAAATCAACAGTAAGCTTGAGACATACTGTACAATTTGACCACAAAAAATGTGATGTACCTGAAAAAATGTTTTTGTTCACAGGTTTGCACTCATGGCTGGGAGGCTGAAGAGAAGGACTGGCCCATGCTGCACTCCTCTTGTTTCCTGTGCACAGAGCTGCATTGCTGAATGTGATACACCACCACATCCTGCTCATATGCTATTGATGCATGTTCAGCCTGATAAGATTAAAAGATTATATTTTAGCTAGCAATAACGAGTGGGTTGGGATGAGTAAGGATTTAAATTAAAGAACTTTAATGACCACAATTCAGCTCCAATGCTGTTACTTCTCAGTTTAACAGGCAGGTTTTTACCATGTGCTCCCTAAAATTAGTATGTAGGACATAGAACTGTATGCCAGAGGAACGGGCCCTTTGAACATGACGCCAATTAAACTAACCCTTCTGCCTACCTTTGGACCATATCCATCCAGTTCTTGCATATTCATGTACTTTTCTAAAAGTCTCTTAAACGTCCCTATTGTATCTGCCTCCATCAACATCCCTCACCAGTACATTCCAGACTCCTATCACTCTCTGTGCATAAACCTTGCCCCTCACATCTCCTTTGAACTTTCCCCATCTCACCTTAAATGCATGCTCCTAGTTTTAGACACTTCAACTCTAGGAAAAAGATTCTGACCGTTAACCCTATCAATGCATCTCATAAGTTATAGACTTCTTTTAGAATTGGTGTTTTATTATTGTAGTGGTTGAGAGTGGTGAGGTTTTGGAAATTATTGGTTCAATTACTAAACTTAGAGTTCAATGAGCTTTTGTTATTGGTCTTTGATGTGTTTGTTGTTTACTACTGTATATGGTTAGCTTACATAACATATACAACTGAAAATTCAGTTTTAAAAACAAAGAACAAAGGAAATTTTTAAGCCCAGGAATAGGCCCATACCCTGTGGCAATCCAAATCCACTGTCTAAACCTATCACCCAATTCCTAAGGATCTGTATCCTTCTGCTCCCCACCTACTCATGCATCTGTCCAGAAGCACCTTAAATGAATCTACCGTGCCTGCCTCTATGACTTCTGCTGGCAACACGGTCCAGACACCTACCACCCTCTGTGAAAAGTACGTTCCACATGTATCCCCCTTAAACGTTTCTCCTCTCACTTTGAATGTGTGACCTCTCGTTATTGAATCCCTCACCCTGGAAAAAAAGCTTATTTCTATCCACCCTGTCTATACCCTTTATGATTTTGTAGACCTCAATCAGGTCCCCATTCAATCTCCTTTTTTCTTATGGAAACAATCCTAACCTACTCAACCTCTTTTCATAGCTAGCACCTTCCATACCAGGGAACATCCTCGTAAACCTTCTCTGCATCCTCTTCAAAGCGTCCACATCCTTTAGGTAATGTGGCGACCAGAACTGTACACAGTATTCTAAATGCGGTCGAACCAAAGTCTTGTACAATTTTAACATGACCTGCCAGCTCTTTTACTCAATACCCCGTCCAATGAAGGCAAGCATGCCATCTGCCTCCTTGACCTCTCTAATCAACCTGTGCAGCCACCTTCAGGGTACAATGGACCTGAACTCTCAGATATCTCTGCTCATCAACTTTTCCCAAGGTTCTTTCATTTATAGTATAGAGCTGAAAATGTGTTGCTGGAAAAGCGCAGCAGGTCAGGCAGCATCCAGGGAACAGGAGAATTGACGTTTCGGGCATAAGCCCTTCTTCAGGAAGGCAAGCATGCCATCTGCCTCCTTGACCTCTCTATCCACCTGTGCAGCCACCTTCAGGATACAATGGACCTGAACTCTCGGATAGGGCTGAAGAAGGGCTTATGCCCGAAACGTCGATTCTCCTGTTACCTGGATGCTGCCTGACCTGCTGCGCTTTTCCAGCAACACATTTTCAGCTCTGATCTCCAGCATCTGCAGACCTCACTTTCTCCTCATTTATAGTATAGTTCGCTCTGGAATTAGGTCTCCCAAAATGCATCACCTCACATTTGCCCGGATTGAACTCCATCTGCCACTTCTCCGCCCAACTCTCCAATTGATCTATATTATCCTGCATTCTTTTACAGTCCCCTATGTTTTCTGCTACTCTACCAAGCTTTGTGTCATCTGCAAACTTACTGATCAAACTTACCAATGTCCTCTTCCAGTTCATTTATGTATATCACAAACAACAGTGTTTTATTGAATGGGATATCTTAAAGTTCATTTATAACACTACTTTCAAGGCTATGGCCTTTCTTATTTTCAAAAACGTACTTTATTCATAAAAATATCTTGATGCGCATACATATTCACTGAAACAGTTTGATTCTGTAAGTAACATATGAAGAAACAAACAAACATTGGAGTTTAACTCTTCAGTCAACAAAACAAAGACATTCTTATTTGTACAAATTCAGAAGTCACATGACACCAGGTTACAGTCCAACAGCTTTATTTGAAATCACAAGCTTTCGGAGTGCTACTTCTTCATCAGGGGAAGTAATCCTTCTTCACCTATCTGGTGAAGGAACAGCGCTCCAAAAGCTTGTGATTTCCAATGAACCTGTTAGACTATAACCTGCTGTAATGTGATTTCTGACTTTATCAACTCCAGTCTAACACCAGTGTTTCCACATCATCATACTTGTTCTTTATTTTATGTATATATATTTGAGGCATGGTTGGGGGCAGGGGGAGTCCGATAACTGAAGGGACCCCCAGTTAATTGTGCCAGAAAGACTTCAGACAGTGGTATTTTTCCACTTCACCCACAAGGCTATGAGCGACAGATGTACACAAATAGCCTGTGCTATGCTTACTGATGCACATTACACCCACAAGTATCACTAACTGATCCCATTACACAGTGAGAGTGACCACAGTAGAGCCAGGTACTTTTGTACTAAAATGTCACATGTTACCACGTAATTTTCTTAAAGGTACAGGCCAATCTTTATTGCACGTGAACTACACATAGTGAAAAGCTTTGTTTATGAGCAGTTCAGGCAGATCATAATAAGCAAGGACATACAGAACATAGGTTGAAATAAACCTTGGGCAGAGGCATACAGGTTATGTTGCACATGCCGTGAATTAGGCAAGATCAGCATTATTTGAAACTAGAGATTCCATTCATCAGTCTAATAATGGCCCGGAAGAAGCTGTTCTTGAATGTGTATGTGTTCAAGCTTCTGTATCTTCTGCCTGATGGAAGAAGTTGTAGGTGAGCATTACCGGGTCTTTGATGATGTTGACAGCCTTTCTGCAGCATCAAGCCATGTAAGTGGAGTCCATGGATGCAAAGTTGGCTTCTGTGATGGTCTGGGCTGTGCACACAACCTTCTGTAGTTTCTTACAGTCCTGGGCAGAGCAGTTGTCATACCAGGCCATCATGCACCCAGACAGTATGCTTTCTATGGTGTATCGGTAAAAGTTAGTGGGGTTCCTGATGGACATGCCAAATTTCCAGAGCCACCTGAAGTTGTGCCTTCTTGACTATCGCATCTACGTGGTAAGTCTAAGAGAGGTATACTATTGTACACTAAGAGCAAAAGGACAATGAAGGAAAGGGTTGTGCCAATCAGTTAAGTACATGGTAACATGTGCATGGATGCCGAAGAGTGGACAGCATTCGAAATGAATATTTTTCTTTGACTTCATAAATGAAAGGGATGAAGCAGACATTTTAGTTAAAGAGGAGGTGTGTAACGTTAGCTAAAATAAGCAGAATGAGAACAGGAGCACAGGAGGAAGTGATATTGAAGATTCATTATTCACCAAGGTCAGATGGATTTAATCCTTGGCTGTTAAATGAAACCAAGGAGGAAATAATGGACAATCTGAGAATCATCCTCTAGTCCTTATTAGGTATAGGCAGGGGGGAAGAAGATTAAAGGTTCACAAACGTTGTACTACTAATCAAAAACTGTACAAGGGTAAGCTGAACGTAACTGAAAAATGTGTTGCTGGAAAAGCGCAGCAGGTCAGGAAGCATCCAAGGAGCAGGAGAATCGACGTTTCAGGCATAAGCCCTTCTTCAGGAATGAGGAGGGTGTGCCAAGCAGGCTAAGATAAAAGGTAGGGAGGAGGGACTTGGGAGAGGGGCGTTGGGAATGCAATAGGTGGAAGGAGGTTAAGGTGAGGGTGATAGGCCAGAGAGGGGGTGGGGGCGGAGAGGTCGGGAAGAAGATTGCAGGTCAAGAAGGCGGTGCTGAGTACGAGGATTGGGACTGAGATAAGGTGGGGGGAGGGGAAATGAGGAAGCTGGAGAAATCTGCATTCATCCCTTGTGGTTGGAGGGTTCCTATGCGGAAGATGAGGCGTTCTTCCTCCAGGCGTCGTGTTGCCATGGTCTGGCGATGGAGGAGGCCAAGGACCTGCATGTCCTTGGCGGAGTGGGAGGGGGAGTTAAAGTGTTCAGCCATGGGGCGGTTGGATTGGTTGGTGCGGGTGTCCCAGAGGTGTTCGCTGAAATGTTCCGCAAGTATGCAGCCTGTCTCCCCAATGTAGAGGAGGCCACATCGGGTGCAGCGGATGCAGTAAATGATGCATGTGGAAGTGCAGGTGAATTTGTGACGGATATGGAAGGATCCCTTGGGACCTTGGAGGGAATGAGGGGGGAGGTGTGGGCGCAGCTACACTGGCACCACCCCCCCACCTTTTCCTTTGCTACATCGATGACTGTATCGGCACTACCTCATGCTCCATCCAAGGGATGGAGGTGTATAGGGACTTCCACCCTGACCTCAAATTTACCTGGACACCTTCCACCCCGACCTCAAATTTACCTGGATAGTCCCTAAACACCTCCATCCCCCATCACGAAGGCCTCAAAGTCCTCCGCTAATTCCTTTCCCACCGTACCAACCAGTATCCTACCACTGACACCCTCCTTCAACTGACTGACCTGGTCCTCACTCTGAACAACTTCTCTTTCCAATCCTCTCACTTCCTCCAAACCAAAGGAGTAGCCATGGGCACCCGCATGGGCCCCAGCTATGCCTGCCTCTTCGTCGGGTATGTGGAACAGTCCATCTTCCGCAGCTATACTAGCACACCCCCCACCTTTTCCTCCAGTACATCGATGACTGTATCGGCGCTACCTCGTGCTCCCATGAGGAGGTTGAACAGTTCATCCACTTTACTAACACCTTCCACCCCGACCTCAAATTCACCAGGACTGTCTCAGACTCCTCCCTCCCCTTCCTAGACCTCTTCATTTCTATCTCGGGCAACCGACTCAACACGGACATTCACTATAAACCGACCAACTCCCACAGCTACCCAGATTACACCTCTTCCCACCCTGCCCCCTGTTAAAAACACCATCCCATATTCCCAACTCCTTCGCCTCCGCTGCATCTGCTCCCAGGAGGACCAATTCCAATACCGAACAACCCAGATGGCCTCCTTCTTCAAAGACCACAATTTCCCCTCAGACTTGGTTGACGATGCTCTCCACCGCATCTCCTCCACTTCCCGCTCCTCCGCCCTTGAGCCCCGCCCCTCCAATCGCCACCAGGTCAGGACCCCACTGGTCCTCACCTAACACCCCACCAACCTCCAGATACATCATATCCGCCACATCATATTCGTCATTTCCGCCACCTCCAAACAGACCTCACCACCAAGGATATATTTCCCTCCCCTCCCCTATCAGCGTTCCGGAAAGACCACACCCTCCGCGACTTCCTCGTCAGCTCCACACCCGCCACCAACCCAACCTCCACTCCCGGCACCTTCCCATGCAACTGCAAGAAATGCAAAACTTGCGCCCACACCTCACCCCTCACCCCTCACTTCCCTCCAAGGCCCCAAGGGATCCTTCCATATCCGTCACAAATTCATCTGCACCCCCACACATCATTTACTGCATCCGCTGCACCCAATGTGGCCTCCTCTACATTGGGGAGACAGGCCGCCTACTTGCGGAATGTTTCAGAGAACACCTCTGGGACACCCGGACCAACCAACCCAACCGCCCCGTGGCTGAACACTTTAACTCCCCCTCCCACTCCGCCTAGGAC
The DNA here is from genome assembly GCF_004010195.1 of Chiloscyllium plagiosum. Classification (NCBI taxonomy): domain Eukaryota; kingdom Metazoa; phylum Chordata; class Chondrichthyes; order Orectolobiformes; family Hemiscylliidae; genus Chiloscyllium; species Chiloscyllium plagiosum. Next base: position 52,030,383 of record NC_057721.1, read on the forward strand.
ATGCAGATCCTTGGCCTCTTCCATAGCCAGACCATGGCAACATGACGCCTGGAGGAAGAGCGCCTCATCTTCCGCATAGGAACCCTCCAACCACAAGGGATGAATGCAGATTTCTCCAGCTTCCTCATTTCCCCTCCCCCCACCTTATCTCAGTCCCAATCCTTGTACTCAGCACCGCCTTCTTGACCTGCAATCTTCTTCCCGACCTCTCCGCCCCCACCCCCTCTCTGGCCTATCACCCTCACCTTAACCTCCTTCCACCTATCGCATTCCCAACGCCCCTCCCCCAAGTCCCTCCTCCCTACCTTTTATCTTAGCCTGCTTGGCACACCCTCCTCATTCCTGAAGAAGGGCTTATGCCTGAAACGTCGATTGTCCTGCTCCTTGGATGCTGCCTGACCTGCTGCGCGTTTCCAGCAACACATTTTTCAGCTCTGATCTCCAGCATCTGCAGTCCTCACTTTCTCATAAGCTGAACATAAACCGATCAGTCCGACCTTGATGGTGGACAGTATTGAAACAACATTGCTGAATATTGAGAGATAGGGTTAGCTATTACCTGGAGAGGCATGGGTCAATCAGGGACAGTCAGCATGGTTTTGTTAAGGGAATGTCATATCATCTTTCTGAATATTTATTTTTTTGAGAAAGTAACAAGGAATGGATGAGATTAGTAGAGTCGATGTTATCTTCATAAATTTTAATAAGGCATTTGACAAGACATGCTTGCCAGACCTGCCCATTAAAAAAAAGCCCATGGGATTCAGGGCAATATGGTGAGTTGAATCCAAAACAGCCTCAGTGACAGGATACAAAGGGTAATGGTTAATGGATATTATTTGTGATTGGAAAGTAGTTTTCAGCGGTGTTCTGCTGTACTTCACTGCTTAGGATGTATGTTAATGGCCTAGTCTTAAACACAGGAAGCATAATTAGGAAAATTGCAGACAAAAGAAAGATTGGCCAGCTAGTTGATAATGAAGAGGATGGCTGTTGGCTGCATGATGACATCAATGGTTTGGTTAAATGGGTGGAAAAGTGGGAAATGGAATTCAATTCGGAGAAGTATAAAGTTATGCATTTGGAAACAGCAAAGAAAACCAGAGAACAGACAATAATCAAGAGGGTATTCAGAGGAGTCCGGTTTCCTCCCACAGTCACAAAGATGTGCAGGTCAGGTGAATTGGCCATGCTAAATTGCCCGTAGTGTTAGGTAAGGGGTAAATGTAGGGGTAGGTGGGTTTCGCTTCGGCGGGTCGGTGTGGACTTGTTGGGCCGAAGGGCCTGTTTCCACACTGTAATCTAATCTAATCTAATCTAAAAAAAAGACAGGGGCCTTGGAGTGCATATTCACAGGTGACGAGACTGACAGATAAGTGATACCAAAGACATAAGGGATGCTTTCCTTTGTTGAGCAAAATACTGGCTATAACAGAAGGAAAGGAATGCTGGAAGCATATAAAATTCTGGTTAGACCACTTCTAGAGTTTTGTGTCCAGTTCTAGTCACCACAACACAGTAAGGACATAATTGCTGTCGAGAGAGTATGGGGACATCTACAAGAATGTTTCCAGGTCTTGAAAATTGCAGCAATGAGGAAATATTTAGTAGATTAGGCCTGTTTTCCTTAGAACATACTTAATCAAGATGTACAAAATAATAAGGGGCTTTGATAGAGTGGTCAGGGAAGACCTGTTCTCTGTAGTGCACAGAGGTCAATATCAAGGGCCACACAAGGTGATCAGCAGAAGGATCACTGGGAACATGAGGAAAGATCTTTCTCACTAAGATAGTGGAAGAAATCTGGAATTCTTTGCCCTGATTTGGTGATTGAAGCTGAAACCCCAACTCATTTAATGGAACTGATCTGCCTCTGAAGCTCTGTCATCTACAAGGCTATAGAACGGATGCTGGAAAGTGGGACAGGAATTAGCAGCTAATTTACTCAGCCCCTGCAAATACAATGAGTTCTTTTTGTGCTCAACCTTTCAATGAATCAGTGGTTCCTACCACAAAACAATCGACTTGTTTTTAAACTTAGTGTTTAGCACAGGAGAGAGACTGTGCTCCAATCTTGGTCGTAACACAATTAACCTCAAGTTGAGCTTGAAGGATAGTACCTCACTCCAGCCCCAACATTGGGCTCAGCAATTTCTGACCTTAATCTCAGGCCCCATCTGCTTCCTTTTGAAGTTTGAGGTTTTACTTGTGTTTTTACTGTCTTTGCTTTTGGATGGCAGATACTTAACATTCTGTGATTCTCACCACCTCCAGAAAGCATATGAGAAGAGATTGGCATCTAACCTTAAAGGAAATCCAAACTCTTCTATAGCATATAAATAGTAAAATAGTGATAAAGAGTGGGGAATGGGTGTATCAGTTAGGGATCCAAAAACAGATACATGCATTGACAAATAAATTTGCATCTGGCTTTACAAAGGAAGAAGTAGTTATGCAGGTCATGGTGAAAGAGAAGATAGTTTAGACACTTGAAGGGTTTAAATTTAATAAGAAGAAAATATTGCACGGGCTGTTTAAATTTAAATATTATTATGTACTATAACCATATTTGATACATTTGAAGGAAGTCAGAGTGAAAAAGAATTAGCCATAATTTTCCAATCTTCCTGCAATTCAACAGTGGTGCCAGAGCTCTGCAGATGTGGAAATGCAATATCTTTGTTTAAATAAGGGTCTGAAGATAGGTCCAGCAACTATAGGCCATTGATTTAATGTCACGGATGGAGAAGCTTCTGGAAACAACATTTCAGAGCAAAATTTATAGTATTTAGAAAAATGGACATAGATTGAGAAAAACGTGGCTTTATTCAGAGAAAATTTTGTTCAACTAATTTATGGGGTTCTTTGATGACATATTAGAGAGGGTTGATCAGGGTAATCCTAATTATGTTTTGCAAATTTACTTCCAAAGGCATTTGCCATACAACTTGTGATCAAAATTAAAACTGACGTAATGAAAAGGGCAGTAATAATGCGGATATGAAAATATCTGTAGAGAAGTGGTTAATGATTGGTTCTTAAACTGGTGGAAGGTTTCTCACTTAAATCCCCAGGGGTCAGTGCACAAATAAAGCACAGAAATGCTACAATTAGAGTCACATGATTACCAGCAGGAATATCGAACAAATAAAAAGCAATGATATTTTTACTGATACTGTTATGACACATCTGCAACAGGTGGACTGGTAAAGTGAACATAGAAACACACAGTGTGAAAAGAGGCCATTTGGCCCACCAAGTCTGCACTAACCCTCTGAAGAGCAGCCCATCCAGAGTCAGAAAGTGAGGTCTGCAGATGCTGGAGATCAGAGCTGGAAATGTGTTGCTGGAAAAGCGCAGCAGGTCAGGCAGCATCCAGGGAACAGGAGAATCGCGTTTCGGGCATAAGCCCTTCCTGCAGAAGGGCTTATGCCCGAAACGTCGATTCTCCTGTTCCCTGGATGCTGCCTGACCTGCTGCGCTTTTCCAGCAACACATTTCCAGCCCATCCAGAGTCAGCCCACCCATCCTATCCCCATTACCCAACATTTCCCATGGCTAACCAGACTACCCTGCATATCCTTGGACAGTGGGAGGGGACTGGACCATCCAATGGGAATCCATTCAGACCCGGGGAGAATGTGCAAACTCCATACAGACACTCATTCAAGGTGGAAATGAACCCAGCTCCCTGGCGATGTGAGGCGATGTGCTGACCACTGAGCTACCATGATGCTCTGTGGCAAGTTAGTTTTTTCCTCATGTCAGTTCTTTCACCATCTGTCACTGACTTGAATGAACAATGTATTTATGGGTCCTGCCTTTGTCTGCCAACATTGGTCATTATTCCAGGATTACCCAAATTACAGAGAAAGCGACTGACTTCCATTCTCTACTACAAAATAAACTCTCTCTTCCATCCCCAGCTCTAATGACAAACGTGATAATTTCTCAGAACAGTTAGGAAGTTTGACTAGACAAAAGTGAGGACTGCAGATGCTGGAAACCAGAGTTTAGATCAGAGTGATGCTAGAAAAGCACAGCAGGCCAGGCAGCATCCGAAGACCAGGAAAATCGATGTTTCGGGCAAAAGCCCTTCATCAGGAATAGAGGCAGGGAGCCTCCAGGGTGGAGAGATAAATAGGGGGTGGGGTGTGTGTGGAGTGGGGGGGGGAGCTGGGGAGAAGGTAGCAAAGAGT